>NW_027225151.1:0-13852 GCF_041296235.1 Equus asinus
GCTGGGAGCCACCTTTTTTTTTTTTTTTTATCACCTGATGGCTACGCCAGCACCACTCGGCAGACAAGCCAGAATCACCTGCAGGGTATGCCGGAACCACCTCTCAGACGTGCCAGAACCCCTTGTCGGACACTCCGGAATCACCTGTCAGGCATGCCGGAAACCACCTCTCGAGCGTGCCAGAATGACGTGCCAGAGACACCGGATGCACCTGCCGAGCACGCCGGAACCTCCTCTTCGACTCGCCGGAACCACCAGCCAGAGACGCCAAAATCCCCTGCCAGGTAGGCCAGAATCACATGGCGGACGCTCCGGAATCTCCCGCCGGGAAGGTAGGAACCACCTCTCAAACATACTGGAAGCACGTGCCGGACATGCCGGCACCACGTACTGGACAGACCAGAAACACCTGCCGGACCTGCCTGAACCACCTGCTGAGCACACCGGAACAACTTGCTCGACTCGCTGGAGCCACCTGCTGGACACCCCCAAAATCACCAGCCAGCTAGGCCAGAACCACTTGCCGTACACTCCGGAATCACCTGCTGGTTACACCAGAGCCACTTGGTGGACAATCCAGAATCACCTGCCGGACATGCCAGAACCACCTGTCACACATGCCGGAACCACGTGCCTGACACGCCGGAACCACCTCGCGGACAGACCGGAACCACCTACCAGACATGCCTGAACCACCTGCCGAGCATGCCGGAACCACCTGCCGGACACGCCAAAATCACCTGCGGGCTAGGCCAGAACCACTTGTAGGACTCTCCTGGAGCACCTGCCGGGCATGCGGGAACCACCTCTCAGACGTGCCAGAACCACGTGCGGCACATGACGGAACCCATTACCGGACAGACCGGAACCACCTGCTGGACACGCCAGAATCACCTGCCAAGAACACCGGAACCACCTGAACAGCTCGCCAGAAACACCTGCCGGACATGCCAAAATCACCTGCCGGCTACACCAGAACCTCTTGCCGGACACTCCGGAATCACCTGCCAGACATGATGCAACCAAATGTCAGACGTGCCAGAACCACGTGCCAGAGACACCGGATGCAACTGCCGAGCATGCCGGAACCTCCTGCTCAACTCGCTGTAACCACCTGCCGGGGACGCCAAAATCACCTGTCAGCTAGGCCAGAACCACGTGGCGGACTCTATGGAATCACCCGCCGGGCATGCCGGAACCAGCTCTCAGACGTGCCAGAAGCACGTGCCGGACACGCCGGAACCACCTACTAGAGAGACCGGAACCACCTGCCAGACCCGCCTGAACCACCTGCTGAGTACGCTGGAACAACCTGCTCTACTCGCTGGAGCCACCTGCTGGACACGCCAAAATCACCTGATGGCTACGCCAGCACCACTCGGCAGACAAGCCAGAATCACCTGCAGGGTATGCCGGAACCACCTCTCAGACGTGCCAGAACCCCTTGTCGGACACTCCGGAATCACCTGTCAGGCATGCCGGAACCACCTCTCGAACGTGCCAGAATGACGTGCCAGAGACACCGGATGCACCTGCCGAGCACGCCGGAACCTCCTCTTCGACTCGCCGGAACCACCAGCCAGAGACGCCAAAATCCCCTGCCAGGTAGGCCAGAATCACATGGCGGACGCTCCGGAATCTCCCGCCGGGAAGGTAGGAACCACCTCTCAAACATACTGGAAGCACGTGCCGGACATGCCGGCACCACGTACTGGACAGACCAGAAACACCTGCCGGACCTGCCTGAACCACCTGCTGAGCACACCGGAACAACTTGCTCGACTCGCTGGAGCCACCTGCTGGACACCCCCAAAATCACCAGCCAGCTAGGCCAGAACCACTTGCCGTACACTCCGGAATCACCTGCTGGTTACACCAGAGCCACTTGGTGGACAATCCAGAATCACCTGCCGGACATGCCAGAACCACCTGTCACACATGCCGGAACCACGTGCCTGACACGCCGGAACCACCTCGCGGACAGACCGGAACCACCTACCAGACATGCCTGAACCACCTGCCGAGCATGCCGGAACCACCTGCCGGACACGCCAAAATCACCTGCGGGCTAGGCCAGAACCACTTGTAGGACTCTCCTGGAGCACCTGCCGGGCATGCGGGAACCACCTCTCAGACGTGCCAGAACCACGTGCGGCACATGACGGAACCCATTACCGGACAGACCGGAACCACCTGCTGGACACGCCAGAATCACCTGCCAAGAACACCGGAACCACCTGAACAGCTCGCCAGAAACACCTGCCGGACATGCCAAAATCACCTGCCGGCTACACCAGAACCTCTTGCCGGACACTCCGGAATCACCTGCCAGACATGATGCAACCAAATGTCAGACGTGCCAGAACCACGTGCCAGAGACACCGGATGCAACTGCCGAGCATGCCGGAACCCTCCTGCTCAACTCGCTGTAACCACCTGCCGGGGACGCCAAAATCACCTGTCAGCTAGGCCAGAACCACGTGGCGGACTCTATGGAATCACCCGCCGGGCATGCCGGAACCAGCTCTCAGACGTGCCAGAAGCACGTGCCGGACACGCCGGAACCACCTACTAGAGAGACCGGAACCACCTGCCAGACCCGCCTGAACCACCTGCTGAGTACGCTGGAACAACCTGCTCTACTCGCTGGAGCCACCTGCTGGACACGCCAAAATCACCTGATGGCTACGCCAGCACCACTCGGCAGACAAGCCAGAATCACCTGCAGGGTATGCCGGAACCACCTCTCAGACGTGCCAGAACCCCTTGTCGGACACTCCGGAATCACCTGTCAGGCATGCCGGAACCACCTCTCGAACGTGCCAGAATGACGTGCCAGAGACACCGGATGCACCTGCCGAGCACGCCGGAACCTCCTCTTCGACTCGCCGGAACCACCAGCCAGAGACGCCAAAATCCCCTGCCAGGTAGGCCAGAATCACATGGCGGACGCTCCGGAATCTCCCGCCGGGAAGGTAGGAACCACCTCTCAAACATACTGGAAGCACGTGCCGGACATGCCGGCACCACGTACTGGACAGACCAGAAACACCTGCCGGACCTGCCTGAACCACCTGCTGAGCACACCGGAACAACTTGCTCGACTCGCTGGAGCCACCTGCTGGACACCCCAAAATCACCAGCCAGCTATGCCAGAACCACTTGCCGTACACTCCGGAATCACCTGCTGGTTACACCAGAGCCACTTGGTGGACAATCCAGAATCACCTGCCGGACATGCCAGAACCACCTGTCACACATGCCGGAACCACGTGCCTGACACGCCGGAACCACCTCGCGGACAGACCGGAACCACCTACCAGACATGCCTGAACCACCTGCCGAGCATGCCGGAACCACCTGCCGGACACGCCAAAATCACCTGCGGGCTAGGCCAGAACCACTTGTAGGACTCTCCTGGAGCACCTGCCGGGCATGCGGGAACCACCTCTCAGACGTGCCAGAACCACGTGCGGCACATGACGGAACCCATTACCGGACAGACCGGAACCACCTGCTGGACACGCCAGAATCACCTGCCAAGAACACCGGAACCACCTGAACAGCTCGCCAGAAACACCTGCCGGACATGCCAAAATCACCTGCCGGCTACACCAGAACCTCTTGCCGGACACTCCGGAATCACCTGCCAGACATGATGCAACCAAATGTCAGACGTGCCAGAACCACGTGCCAGAGACACCGGATGCAACTGCCGAGCATGCCGGAACCTCCTGCTCAACTCGCTGTAACCACCTGCCGGGGACGCCAAAATCACCTGTCAGCTAGGCCAGAACCACGTGGCGGACTCTATGGAATCACCCGCCGGGCATGCCGGAACCAGCTCTCAGACGTGCCAGAAGCACGTGCCGGACACGCCGGAACCACCTACTAGAGAGACCGGAACCACCTGCCAGACCCGCCTGAACCACCTGCTGAGTACGCTGGAACAACCTGCTCTACTCGCTGGAGCCACCTGCTGGACACGCCAAAATCACCTGATGGCTACGCCAGCACCACTCGGCAGACAAGCCAGAATCACCTGCAGGGTATGCCGGAACCACCTCTCAGACGTGCCAGAACCCCTTGTCGGACACTCCGGAATCACCTGTCAGGCATGCCGGAACCACCTCTCGAACGTGCCAGAATGACGTGCCAGAGACACCGGATGCACCTGCCGAGCACGCCGGAACCTCCTCTTCGACTCGCCGGAACCACCAGCCAGAGACGCCAAAATCCCCTGCCAGGTAGGCCAGAATCACATGGCGGACGCTCCGGAATCTCCCGCCGGGAAGGTAGGAACCACCTCTCAAACATACTGGAAGCACGTGCCGGACATGCCGGCACCACGTACTGGACAGACCAGAAACACCTGCCGGACCTGCCTGAACCACCTGCTGAGCACACCGGAACAACTTGCTCGACTCGCTGGAGCCACCTGCTGGACACCCCAAAATCACCAGCCAGCTATGCCAGAACCACTTGCCGTACACTCCGGAATCACCTGCTGGTTACACCAGAGCCACTTGGTGGACAATCCAGAATCACCTGCCGGACATGCCAGAACCACCTGTCACACATGCCGGAACCACGTGCCTGACACGCCGGAACCACCTCGCGGACAGACCGGAACCACCTACCAGACATGCCTGAACCACCTGCCGAGCATGCCGGAACCACCTGCCGGACACGCCAAAATCACCTGCGGGCTAGGCCAGAACCACTTGTAGGACTCTCCTGGAGCACCTGCCGGGCATGCGGGAACCACCTCTCAGACGTGCCAGAACCACGTGCGGCACATGACGGAACCCATTACCGGACAGACCGGAACCACCTGCTGGACACGCCAGAATCACCTGCCAAGAACACCGGAACCACCTGAACAGCTCGCCAGAAACACCTGCCGGACATGCCAAAATCACCTGCCGGCTACACCAGAACCTCTTGCCGGACACTCCGGAATCACCTGCCAGACATGATGCAACCAAATGTCAGACGTGCCAGAACCACGTGCCAGAGACACCGGATGCAACTGCCGAGCATGCCGGAACCTCCTGCTCAACTCGCTGTAACCACCTGCCGGGGACGCCAAAATCACCTGTCAGCTAGGCCAGAACCACGTGGCGGACTCTATGGAATCACCCGCCGGGCATGCCGGAACCAGCTCTCAGACGTGCCAGAAGCACGTGCCGGACACGCCGGAACCACCTACTAGAGAGACCGGAACCACCTGCCAGACCCGCCTGAACCACCTGCTGAGTACGCTGGAACAACCTGCTCTACTCGCTGGAGCCACCTGCTGGACACGCCAAAATCACCTGATGGCTACGCCAGCACCACTCGGCAGACAAGCCAGAATCACCTGCAGGGTATGCCGGAACCACCTCTCAGACGTGCCAGAACCCCTTGTCGGACACTCCGGAATCACCTGTCAGGCATGCCGGAACCACCTCTCGAGCGTGCCAGAATGACGTGCCAGAGACACCGGATGCACCTGCCGAGCACGCCGGAACCTCCTCTTCGACTCGCCGGAACCACCAGCCAGAGACGCCAAAATCCCCTGCCAGGTAGGCCAGAATCACATGGCGGACGCTCCGGAATCTCCCGCCGGGAAGGTAGGAACCACCTCTCAAACATACTGGAAGCACGTGCCGGACATGCCGGCACCACGTACTGGACAGACCAGAAACACCTGCCGGACCTGCCTGAACCACCTGCTGAGCACACCGGAACAACTTGCTCGACTCGCTGGAGCCACCTGCTGGACACCCCAAAATCACCAGCCAGCTATGCCAGAACCACTTGCCGTACACTCCGGAATCACCTGCTGGTTACACCAGAGCCACTTGGTGGACAATCCAGAATCACCTGCCGGACATGCCAGAACCACCTGTCACACATGCCGGAACCACGTGCCTGACACGCCGGAACCACCTCGCGGACAGACCGGAACCACCTACCAGACATGCCTGAACCACCTGCCGAGCATGCCGGAACCACCTGCCGGACACGCCAAAATCACCTGCGGGCTAGGCCAGAACCACTTGTAGGACTCTCCTGGAGCACCTGCCGGGCATGCGGGAACCACCTCTCAGACGTGCCAGAACCACGTGCGGCACATGACGGAACCCATTACCGGACAGACCGGAACCACCTGCTGGACACGCCAGAATCACCTGCCAAGAACACCGGAACCACCTGAACAGCTCGCCAGAAACACCTGCCGGACATGCCAAAATCACCTGCCGGCTACACCAGAACCTCTTGCCGGACACTCCGGAATCACCTGCCAGACATGATGCAACCAAATGTCAGACGTGCCAGAACCACGTGCCAGAGACACCGGATGCAACTGCCGAGCATGCCGGAACCTCCTGCTCAACTCGCTGTAACCACCTGCCGGGGACGCCAAAATCACCTGTCAGCTAGGCCAGAACCACGTGGCGGACTCTATGGAATCACCCGCCGGGCATGCCGGAACCAGCTCTCAGACGTGCCAGAAGCACGTGCCGGACACGCCGGAACCACCTACTAGAGAGACCGGAACCACCTGCCAGACCCGCCTGAACCACCTGCTGAGTACGCTGGAACAACCTGCTCTACTCGCTGGAGCCACCTGCTGGACACGCCAAAATCACCTGATGGCTACGCCAGCACCACTCGGCAGACAAGCCAGAATCACCTGCAGGGTATGCCGGAACCACCTCTCAGACGTGCCAGAACCCCTTGTCGGACACTCCGGAATCACCTGTCAGGCATGCCGGAACCACCTCTCGAGCGTGCCAGAATGACGTGCCAGAGACACCGGATGCACCTGCCGAGCACGCCGGAACCTCCTCTTCGACTCGCCGGAACCACCAGCCAGAGACGCCAAAATCCCCTGCCAGGTAGGCCAGAATCACATGGCGGACGCTCCGGAATCTCCCGCCGGGAAGGTAGGAACCACCTCTCAAACATACTGGAAGCACGTGCCGGACATGCCGGCACCACGTACTGGACAGACCAGAAACACCTGCCGGACCTGCCTGAACCACCTGCTGAGCACACCGGAACAACTTGCTCGACTCGCTGGAGCCACCTGCTGGACACCCCAAAATCACCAGCCAGCTATGCCAGAACCACTTGCCGTACACTCCGGAATCACCTGCTGGTTACACCAGAGCCACTTGGTGGACAATCCAGAATCACCTGCCGGACATGCCAGAACCACCTGTCACACATGCCGGAACCACGTGCCTGACACGCCGGAACCACCTCGCGGACAGACCGGAACCACCTACCAGACATGCCTGAACCACCTGCCGAGCATGCCGGAACCACCTGCCGGACACGCCAAAATCACCTGCGGGCTAGGCCAGAACCACTTGTAGGACTCTCCTGGAGCACCTGCCGGGCATGCGGGAACCACCTCTCAGACGTGCCAGAACCACGTGCGGCACATGACGGAACCCATTACCGGACAGACCGGAACCACCTGCTGGACACGCCAGAATCACCTGCCAAGAACACCGGAACCACCTGAACAGCTCGCCAGAAACACCTGCCGGACATGCCAAAATCACCTGCCGGCTACACCAGAACCTCTTGCCGGACACTCCGGAATCACCTGCCAGACATGATGCAACCAAATGTCAGACGTGCCAGAACCACGTGCCAGAGACACCGGATGCAACTGCCGAGCATGCCGGAACCTCCTGCTCAACTCGCTGTAACCACCTGCCGGGGACGCCAAAATCACCTGTCAGCTAGGCCAGAACCACGTGGCGGACTCTATGGAATCACCCGCCGGGCATGCCGGAACCAGCTCTCAGACGTGCCAGAAGCACGTGCCGGACACGCCGGAACCACCTACTAGAGAGACCGGAACCACCTGCCAGACCCGCCTGAACCACCTGCTGAGTACGCTGGAACAACCTGCTCTACTCGCTGGAGCCACCTGCTGGACACGCCAAAATCACCTGATGGCTACGCCAGCACCACTCGGCAGACAAGCCAGAATCACCTGCAGGGTATGCCGGAACCACCTCTCAGACGTGCCAGAACCCCTTGTCGGACACTCCGGAATCACCTGTCAGGCATGCCGGAACCACCTCTCGAACGTGCCAGAATGACGTGCCAGAGACACCGGATGCACCTGCCGAGCACGCCGGAACCTCCTCTTCGACTCGCCGGAACCACCAGCCAGAGACGCCAAAATCCCCTGCCAGGTAGGCCAGAATCACATGGCGGACGCTCCGGAATCTCCCGCCGGGAAGGTAGGAACCACCTCTCAAACATACTGGAAGCACGTGCCGGACATGCCGGCACCACGTACTGGACAGACCAGAAACACCTGCCGGACCTGCCTGAACCACCTGCTGAGCACACCGGAACAACTTGCTCGACTCGCTGGAGCCACCTGCTGGACACCCCAAAATCACCAGCCAGCTAGGCCAGAACCACTTGCCGTACACTCCGGAATCACCTGCTGGTTACACCAGAGCCACTTGGTGGACAATCCAGAATCACCTGCCGGACATGCCAGAACCACCTGTCACACATGCCGGAACCACGTGCCTGACACGCCGGAACCACCTCGCGGACAGACCGGAACCACCTACCAGACATGCCTGAACCACCTGCCGAGCATGCCGGAACCACCTGCCGGACACGCCAAAATCACCTGCGGGCTAGGCCAGAACCACTTGTAGGACTCTCCTGGAGCACCTGCCGGGCATGCGGGAACCACCTCTCAGACGTGCCAGAACCACGTGCGGCACATGACGGAACCCATTACCGGACAGACCGGAACCACCTGCTGGACACGCCAGAATCACCTGCCAAGAACACCGGAACCACCTGAACAGCTCGCCAGAAACACCTGCCGGACATGCCAAAATCACCTGCCGGCTACACCAGAACCTCTTGCCGGACACTCCGGAATCACCTGCCAGACATGATGCAACCAAATGTCAGACGTGCCAGAACCACGTGCCAGAGACACCGGATGCAACTGCCGAGCATGCCGGAACCTCCTGCTCAACTCGCTGTAACCACCTGCCGGGGACGCCAAAATCACCTGTCAGCTAGGCCAGAACCACGTGGCGGACTCTATGGAATCACCCGCCGGGCATGCCGGAACCAGCTCTCAGACGTGCCAGAAGCACGTGCCGGACACGCCGGAACCACCTACTAGAGAGACCGGAACCACCTGCCAGACCCGCCTGAACCACCTGCTGAGTACGCTGGAACAACCTGCTCTACTCGCTGGAGCCACCTGCTGGACACGCCAAAATCACCTGATGGCTACGCCAGCACCACTCGGCAGACAAGCCAGAATCACCTGCAGGGTATGCCGGAACCACCTCTCAGACGTGCCAGAACCCCTTGTCGGACACTCCGGAATCACCTGTCAGGCATGCCGGAACCACCTCTCGAACGTGCCAGAATGACGTGCCAGAGACACCGGATGCACCTGCCGAGCACGCCGGAACCTCCTCTTCGACTCGCCGGAACCACCAGCCAGAGACGCCAAAATCCCCTGCCAGGTAGGCCAGAATCACATGGCGGACGCTCCGGAATCTCCCGCCGGGAAGGTAGGAACCACCTCTCAAACATACTGGAAGCACGTGCCGGACATGCCGGCACCACGTACTGGACAGACCAGAAACACCTGCCGGACCTGCCTGAACCACCTGCTGAGCACACCGGAACAACTTGCTCGACTCGCTGGAGCCACCTGCTGGACACCCCAAAATCACCAGCCAGCTAGGCCAGAACCACTTGCCGTACACTCCGGAATCACCTGCTGGTTACACCAGAGCCACTTGGTGGACAATCCAGAATCACCTGCCGGACATGCCAGAACCACCTGTCACACATGCCGGAACCACGTGCCTGACACGCCGGAACCACCTCGCGGACAGACCGGAACCACCTACCAGACATGCCTGAACCACCTGCCGAGCATGCCGGAACCACCTGCCGGACACGCCAAAATCACCTGCGGGCTAGGCCAGAACCACTTGTAGGACTCTCCTGGAGCACCTGCCGGGCATGCGGGAACCACCTCTCAGACGTGCCAGAACCACGTGCGGCACATGACGGAACCCATTACCGGACAGACCGGAACCACCTGCTGGACACGCCAGAATCACCTGCCAAGAACACCGGAACCACCTGAACAGCTCGCCAGAAACACCTGCCGGACATGCCAAAATCACCTGCCGGCTACACCAGAACCTCTTGCCGGACACTCCGGAATCACCTGCCAGACATGATGCAACCAAATGTCAGACGTGCCAGAACCACGTGCCAGAGACACCGGATGCAACTGCCGAGCATGCCGGAACCTCCTGCTCAACTCGCTGTAACCACCTGCCGGGGACGCCAAAATCACCTGTCAGCTAGGCCAGAACCACGTGGCGGACTCTATGGAATCACCCGCCGGGCATGCCGGAACCAGCTCTCAGACGTGCCAGAAGCACGTGCCGGACACGCCGGAACCACCTACTAGAGAGACCGGAACCACCTGCCAGACCCGCCTGAACCACCTGCTGAGTACGCTGGAACAACCTGCTCTACTCGCTGGAGCCACCTGCTGGACACGCCAAAATCACCTGATGGCTACGCCAGCACCACTCGGCAGACAAGCCAGAATCACCTGCAGGGTATGCCGGAACCACCTCTCAGACGTGCCAGAACCCCTTGTCGGACACTCCGGAATCACCTGTCAGGCATGCCGGAACCACCTCTCGAACGTGCCAGAATGACGTGCCAGAGACACCGGATGCACCTGCCGAGCACGCCGGAACCTCCTCTTCGACTCGCCGGAACCACCAGCCAGAGACGCCAAAATCCCCTGCCAGGTAGGCCAGAATCACATGGCGGACGCTCCGGAATCTCCCGCCGGGAAGGTAGGAACCACCTCTCAAACATACTGGAAGCACGTGCCGGACATGCCGGCACCACGTACTGGACAGACCAGAAACACCTGCCGGACCTGCCTGAACCACCTGCTGAGCACACCGGAACAACTTGCTCGACTCGCTGGAGCCACCTGCTGGACACCCCAAAATCACCAGCCAGCTAGGCCAGAACCACTTGCCGTACACTCCGGAATCACCTGCTGGTTACACCAGAGCCACTTGGTGGACAATCCAGAATCACCTGCCGGACATGCCAGAACCACCTGTCACACATGCCGGAACCACGTGCCTGACACGCCGGAACCACCTCGCGGACAGACCGGAACCACCTACCAGACATGCCTGAACCACCTGCCGAGCATGCCGGAACCACCTGCCGGACACGCCAAAATCACCTGCGGGCTAGGCCAGAACCACTTGTAGGACTCTCCTGGAGCACCTGCCGGGCATGCGGGAACCACCTCTCAGACGTGCCAGAACCACGTGCGGCACATGACGGAACCCATTACCGGACAGACCGGAACCACCTGCTGGACACGCCAGAATCACCTGCCAAGAACACCGGAACCACCTGAACAGCTCGCCAGAAACACCTGCCGGACATGCCAAAATCACCTGCCGGCTACACCAGAACCTCTTGCCGGACACTCCGGAATCACCTGCCAGACATGATGCAACCAAATGTCAGACGTGCCAGAACCACGTGCCAGAGACACCGGATGCAACTGCCGAGCATGCCGGAACCTCCTGCTCAACTCGCTGTAACCACCTGCCGGGGACGCCAAAATCACCTGTCAGCTAGGCCAGAACCACGTGGCGGACTCTATGGAATCACCCGCCGGGCATGCCGGAACCAGCTCTCAGACGTGCCAGAAGCACGTGCCGGACACGCCGGAACCACCTACTAGAGAGACCGGAACCACCTGCCAGACCCGCCTGAACCACCTGCTGAGTACGCTGGAACAACCTGCTCTACTCGCTGGAGCCACCTGCTGGACACGCCAAAATCACCTGATGGCTACGCCAGCACCACTCGGCAGACAAGCCAGAATCACCTGCAGGGTATGCCGGAACCACCTCTCAGACGTGCCAGAACCCCTTGTCGGACACTCCGGAATCACCTGTCAGGCATGCCGGAACCACCTCTCGAACGTGCCAGAATGACGTGCCAGAGACACCGGATGCACCTGCCGAGCACGCCGGAACCTCCTCTTCGACTCGCCGGAACCACCAGCCAGAGACGCCAAAATCCCCTGCCAGGTAGGCCAGAATCACATGGCGGACGCTCCGGAATCTCCCGCCGGGAAGGTAGGAACCACCTCTCAAACATACTGGAAGCACGTGCCGGACATGCCGGCACCACGTACTGGACAGACCAGAAACACCTGCCGGACCTGCCTGAACCACCTGCTGAGCACACCGGAACAACTTGCTCGACTCGCTGGAGCCACCTGCTGGACACCCCAAAATCACCAGCCAGCTAGGCCAGAACCACTTGCCGTACACTCCGGAATCACCTGCTGGTTACACCAGAGCCACTTGGTGGACAATCCAGAATCACCTGCCGGACATGCCAGAACCACCTGTCACACATGCCGGAACCACGTGCCTGACACGCCGGAACCACCTCGCGGACAGACCGGAACCACCTACCAGACATGCCTGAACCACCTGCCGAGCATGCCGGAACCACCTGCCGGACACGCCAAAATCACCTGCGGGCTAGGCCAGAACCACTTGTAGGACTCTCCTGGAGCACCTGCCGGGCATGCGGGAACCACCTCTCAGACGTGCCAGAACCACGTGCGGCACATGACGGAACCCATTACCGGACAGACCGGAACCACCTGCTGGACACGCCAGAATCACCTGCCAAGAACACCGGAACCACCTGAACAGCTCGCCAGAAACACCTGCCGGACATGCCAAAATCACCTGCCGGCTACACCAGAACCTCTTGCCGGACACTCCGGAATCACCTGCCAGACATGATGCAACCAAATGTCAGACGTGCCAGAACCACGTGCCAGAGACACCCGGATGCAACTGCCGAGCATGCCGGAACCTCCTGCTCAACTCGCTGTAACCACCTGCCGGGGACGCCAAAATCACCTGTCAGCTAGGCCAGAACCACGTGGCGGACTCTATGGAATCACCCGCCGGGCATGCCGGAACCAGCTCTCAGACGTGCCAGAAGCACGTGCCGGACACGCCGGAACCACCTACTAGAGAGACCGGAACCACCTGCCAGACCCGCCTGAACCACCTGCTGAGTACGCTGGAACAACCTGCTCTACTCGCTGGAGCCACCTGCTGGACACGCCAAAATCACCTGATGGCTACGCCAGCACCACTCGGCAGACAAGCCAGAATCACCTGCAGGGTATGCCGGAAACCACCTCTCAGACGTGCCAGAACCCCTTGTCGGACACTCCGGAAATCACCTGTCAGGCATGCCGGAACCACCTCTCGAACGTGCCAGAATGACGTGCCAGAGACACCGGATGCACCTGCCGAGCACGCCGGAACCTCCTCTTCGACTCGCCGGAACCACCAGCCAGAGACGCCAAAATCCCCTGCCCAGGTAGGCCAGAATCACATGGCGGACGCTCCGGAATCTCCCGCCGGGAAGGTAGGAACCACCTCTCAAACATACTGGAAGCACGTGCCGGACATGCCGGCACCACGTACTGGACAGACCAGAAACACCTGCCCGACCTGCCTGAACCACCTGCTGAGCACGACCGGAACAACTTGCTCGACTCGCTGGAGCCACCTGCTGGACACCCCAAAATCACCAGCCAGCTAGGCCAGAACCACTTGCCGTACACTCCGGAATCACCTGCTGGTTACACCAGAGCCACTTGGTCGGACAATCCAGAATCACCTGCCGGACATGCCAGAACCACCTGTCACACATGCCGGAACCACGTGCCTGACACGCC
>NW_027225152.1:0-15362 GCF_041296235.1 Equus asinus
TGCTCGGCAGGGTGGTTCAGGCGTGTCCGACAGGCGGTTCCGTTGTGTCCAGTAGGTGTTTCCGGCGTGTCCGGCACATGGTAGTGGCACGTCTGAGAGGTGGTTCCGGCATGCCCGCAGGTGATTCGGAGTGTCCGGCAAGTGGTTCTGGCATAGCCGGCTGGTGATTTTGGCGTGGCCAGCAGGTGGCTCCAGCGAGTCGAGCAGGTTGTTCCGGCGTGCTCAGCAGGTGTTTCAGAGGGGTCCGTCAGGTGGTTCCGGTCTGTCCATAGGTGGTTCCGGCGTGTCCGGCACGTGCTTCCGGCGAGTCTGAGAGGTGGCTCCGGCATGCCCGGTGGGTGATTACGGAGTGTCCGGCAAGTCGTTCTGGCATAGCCGGCTGGTGATTTTGGCATGTCCAGCAGGTAAGATTTTGGCATGTCCGTCAGGTGATTTTGACGTGTCCGGCGGGTGGTTCCGGGCAGTGGATCAGGTGGTTCCAGCGTTCTCGGCAGGTGATTCAGTTTGGTTCGGCAGGTGGTTCTGGTCTGTCCTGGAGTGGTTCCGGCCTGTCCAGCACGTGGTTCTGGCACGTCTGAGAGGTGGTTCCGGCATGCCCGCAGGTGATCCCAGAGAGTCCTCAATAGTGTTCTGGCCCACCCGCAGGTGATTTTGGCGCGTCCGGCAGGTGGCTCCGGCATGCTCAGCAGGTTGTTCAGGCAGGTCCGGCAGGGGTTCCGACGATTCGAGCAGGTGCTTCCGGCTAGCTCGGCAGGTGCTTTGGCGTCTCCGTCACTTGATTTTGGCACATTTGAGAGGTGGGTCCAGCTTTCCAGCAGGTGGTTCCAGAAAGTCCGGCAAGCGGTTCTGGCATAGCCAGCAGTGATTTTTGCGTGTCCGGCAGGTGGGTCCTGCGAGTCGAGCAGGGTGGTTCCTGCATGCTCGGCAGGTGGTTCAGGCGTGTCCACAGGCGGTTCCGTTGTGTCCAGTAGTGTTTCCGGCGTGTCGCACATGTAGTGGCACGTCTGAGAGGTGTTCCGCATGCCCCGCAGGTGATTCCGGAGTGTCCGGCAAGTGGTTCTGGCATAGCCGGCTGGTGATTTTGGCGTGGCCAGCAGGTGCTCCAGCGAGTCGAGCAGGTTGTTCCGCGTGCTCAGCAGGTGTTTCAGATGGGTCCGTCAGGTGGGTTCCGGTCTGTCCAATAGGTGGTTCCGGCGTGTCCGGCACGTGCTTCCGGCGAGTCTGAGAGGTGGCTCCGGCATGCCCGGTGGTGATTCCGGAGTGTGCCGGCAAGTCGTTCTTGGCATAGCCGGCTGGTGATTTTTGGCATGTCCAGCAGTAAGATTTTGCATGTCCGTCAGGTGATTTTGACGTGTCCGGCGGGTGGTTCCGGGCAGTGGATCAGGTGGTTCCAGCGTTCTCGGCAGGTGATTCAGTTGGTTCGGCAGGTGGTTCTGGTCTGTCCTGGAGGTGGTTCCGGCTGTCCAGCACGTGTTCTGGCACGTCTGAGAGGTGGTTTCGCATGCCGCAGGTGATCCCAGAGAGTCCTCCAAGTGGTTCTGGCCCAGCCCGCAGTGAGTTTGGCGCGTCCGGCAGGTGGCTCCGCATGCTCAGCAGGTTGTTCAGCAGGTCCGTCAGGTGGTTCCGACGATTCGAGCAGGTGCTTCCGGCTACTCGGCAGGTGCTTTGGGCGTCTCCGTCACTTGATTTTGGCACATTTGAGAGGTGGGTCCAGCATTCCCAGCAGGTGGTTCCAGAAAGTCCGGCAAGCGTTCTGGCATAGCCAGCAGGTTAGTTTTGCGTGTCCGGCAGGTGGTCCTGCGAGTCGAGACAGGTGGTTCCTGCATGCTCGGCAGGTGGTTCAGGCGTGTCCCGACAGGCGGTTCCGTTGTGTCCAGTAGGTGTTTCCGGCGTGTCCGGCACATGGTAGTGGCACGTCTGAGAGGTGGTTCCGGCATGCCCCGCAGTGATTCCGGAGTGTCCGGCAAGTGGTTCTGGCATAGCCGGCTGGTGATTTTGGCGTGGCCAGCAGGTGGCTGCCAGCGAGTCGAGCAGGTTGTTCCGGCGTGCTCAGCAGGTGTTTCAGATGGTCCGTCAGGTGGTTCGGTCTGTCCAATAGGTGGTTCCGGCGTGTCCGGCACGTGCTTCCGGCGAGTCTGAGAGGTGGCTCCGGCAATGCCCGGTGGGTGATTCCGGAGTGTCCGGCAAGTCGTTCTGGCATAGCCGGCTGGTGATTTTGGCATGTCCAGCAGGTAAGATTTTGGCATGTCCGTCAGGTGATTTTGACGTGTCCGGCGGGTGGTTCCGGGCAGTGGATCAGGTGGTTCCAGCGTTCTCGCAGGTGATTCAGTTTGGTTCGGCAGGTGGTTCTGGTCTGTCCTGGAGGTGGTTCCGGCCTGTCCAGCACGTGGTTCTGGCACGTCTGAGAGGTGGTTCCGGCATGCCCGGCAGGTGATCCAGAGAGTCCTCCAAGTGGTTCTGGCCCAGCCCGCAGGTGATTTTGGCGCGTCCGGCAGGTGGCTCCGGCATGCTCAGCAGGTTGTTCAGGCAGGTCCGGCAGTGGTTCCGACGATTCGAGCAGGTGCTTCCGCTAGCTCGGCAGGTGCTTTGGGCGTCTCCGTCACTTGATTTTGGCACATTTGAGAGGTGTGGTCAGCATTCCCAGCAGGTGGTTCCAGAAAGTCCGGCAAGCGGTTCTGGCATAGCCAGCAGGTGATTTTTGCGTGTCCGGCAGGTGGTCCTGCGAGTCGAGCAGTGGTTCCTGCATGCTCGGCAGGTGGTTCAGGCGTGTCCGACAGGCGGTTCCGTTGTGTCCAGTAGGTGTTTCCGGCGTGTCCGGCACATGGTAGTGGCACGTCTGAGAGGTGGTTCCGGCATGCCCCGCAGGTGATTCCGGAGTGTCCGGCAAGTGGTTCTGGCATAGCCGGCTGGTGATTTTTGGCGTGGCCCGCAGGTGGCTCCAGCGAGTCGAGCAGGTTGTTCCGGCGTGCTCAGCAGGTGTTTCAGATGGGTCCGTCAGGTGGTTCCGGTCTGTCCAATAGGTGGTTCCGGCGTGTCCGGCACGTGCTTCCGGCGAGTCTGAGAGGTGGCTCCGGCATGCCCGGTGGGTGATTCCGGAGTGTCCGCAAGTCGTTCTGGCATAGCCGGCTGGTGATTTTGGCATGTCCAGCAGGTAAGATTTTGGCATGTCCGTCAGGTGATTTTGACGTGTCGGCGGGTGGTTCCGGGCAGTGGATCAGGTGGTTCCAGCGTTCTCGGCAGGTGATTCAGTTTGGTTCGGCAGGTGGTTCTGGTCTGTCCTGGAGGTGGTTCCGGCCTGTCCAGCACGTGGTTCTGGCACGTCTGAGAGGTGGTTCCGGCATGCCCGGCAGGTGATCCCAGAGGAGTCCTCCAGTGGTTCTGGCCCAGCCCGCAGGTGATTTTGGCGCGTCCGGCAGGTGGCTCCGGCATGCTCAGCAGGTTGTTCAGCAGGTCCGGCAGGTGGTTCCGACGATTCGAGCAGGTGCTTCCGGCTAGCTCGGCAGGTGCTTTGGGCGTCTCCGTCACTTGATTTTGGCACATTTGAGAGGTGGGTCCAGCTTTCCCAGCAGGTGGTTCCAGAAAGTCCGGCAAGCGGTTCTGGCATAGCCAGCAGGTGAATTTTGCGTGTCCGCAGGTGGGTCCTGCGAGTCGAGCAGGTGGTTCCTGCATGCTCGGCAGGTGGTTCAGGCGTGTCCGACAGGCGGTTCCGTTGTGTCCAGTAGGTGTTTCCGGCGTGTCCGGCACATGGTAGTGGCACGTCTGAGAGGTGGTTCCGGCATGCCCCGCAGGTGATTCCGGAGTGTCCGGCAAGTGGTTCTGGCATAGCCGGCTGGTGATTTTGGCGTGGCCCGCAGGTGGCTCCAGCGAGTCGAGCAGGTTGTTCCGGCGTGCTCAGCAGGTGTTTCAGATGGGTCCGTCAGGTGGTTCCGGTCTGTCCAATAGGTGGTTCCGGCGTGTCCGGCACGTGCTTCCGGCGAGTCTGAGAGGTGGCTCCGGCATGCCCGGTGGGTGATTCCGGAGTGTCCGGCAAGTCGTTCTGGCATAGCCGGCTGGTGATTTTGGCATGTCCAGCAGGTAAGATTTTGGCATGTCCGTCAGGTGATTTTGACGTGTCCGGCGGGTGGTTCCGGGCAGTGGATCAGGTGGTTCCAGCGTTCTCGGCAGGTGATTCAGTTTGGTTCGGCAGGTGGTTCTGGTCTGTCCTGGAGGTGGTCCGGCCTGTCCAGCACGTGGTTCTGGCACGTCTGAGAGGTGGTTCCGGCATGCCCGGCAGGTGATCCCAGAGAGTCCTCCAAGTGGTTCTGGCCCAGCCCGCAGGTGATTTTGGCGCGTCCGGCAGGTGGCTCCGGCATGCTCAGCAGGTTGTTCAGGCAGGTCCGGCAGGTGGTTCCGACGATTCGAGCAGGTGCTTCCGGCTAGCTCGGCAGGTGCTTTGGGCGTCTCCGTCACTTGATTTTGGCACATTTGAGAGGTGGGTCCAGCATTCCCAGCAGGTGGTTCCAGAAAGTCCGGCAAGCGGTTCTGGCATAGCCAGCAGGTGATTTTTGCGTGGTCCGGCAGGTGGGTCCTGCGAGTCGAGCAGGTGGTTCCTGCATGCTCGGCAGGTGGTTCAGGCGTGTCCGACAGGCGGTTCCGTTGTGTCCAGTAGGTGTTTCCGGCGTGTCCGCACATGGTAGTGGCACGTCTGAGAGGTGGTTCCGGCATGCCCCGCAGGTGATTCCGGAGTGTCCGGCAAGTGGTTCTGGCATAGCCGGCTGGTGATTTTGGCGTGGCCCGCAGGTGGCTCCAGCGAGTCGAGCAGGTTGTTCCGGCGTGCTCAGCAGGTGTTTCAGATGGGTCCGTCAGGTGGTTCCGGTCTGTCCAATAGGTGGTTCCGGCGTGTCCGGCACGTGCTTCCGGCGAGTCTGAGAGGTGGCTCCGGCATGCCCGGTGGGTGATTCCGGAGTGTCCGGCAAGTCGTTCTGGCATAGCCGGCTGGTGATTTTGGCATGTCCAGCAGGTAAGATTTTGGCATGTCCGTCAGGTGATTTTGACGTGTCCGGCGGGTGGTTCCGGGCAGTGGATCAGGTGGTTCAGCGTTCTCGGCAGGTGATTCAGTTTGGTTCGGCAGGTGGTTCTGGTCTGTCCTGGACGGTGGTTCCGGCCTGTCCAGCACGTGGTTCTGGCACGTCTGAGAGGTGGTTCCGGCATGCCCGGCAGGTGATCCCAGAGAGTCCTCCAAGTGGTTCTGGCCCAGCCCGCAGGTGTTTTTGGCGCGTCCGGCAGGTGGCTCCGGCATGCTCAGCAGGTTGTTCAGGCAGGTCCGGCAGGTGGTTCCGACGATTCGAGCAGGTGCTTCCGGCTAGCTCGGCAGGTGCTTTGGGCGTCTCCGTCACTTGATTTTGGCACATTTGAGAGGTGGGTCCAGCATTCCCAGCAGGTGATTCCAGAAAGTCCGGCAGCGGTTCTGGCATAGCCAGCAGGTGATTTTTGCGTGTCCGGCAGGTGGGTCCTGCGAGTCGAGCAGGTGGTTCCTGCATGCTCGGACAGGTGGTTCAGGCGTGTCCGACAGGCGGTTCCGTTGTGTCCAGTAGGTGTTTCCGGCCGTGTCCGGCACATGGTAGTGGCACGTCTGAGAGGTGGTTCCGGCATGCCCCGCAGGTGATTCCGGAGTGTCCGGCAAGTGGTTCTGGCATAGCCGGCTGGTGATTTTGGCGTGGCCAGCAGGTGGCTCCAGCGAGTCGAGCAGGTTGTTCCGGCGTGCTCAGCAGGTGTTTCAGATGGTCCGTCAGGTGGTTCCGGTCTGTCCAATAGGTGGTTCCGGCGTGTCCGGCCACGTGCTTCCGGCGAGTCTGAGAGGTGGCTCCGGCATGCCCGGTGGGTGATTCCGGAGTGTCCGGCAAGTCGTTCTGGCATAGCCGGCTGGTGATTTTGGCATGTCCAGCAGGTAAGATTTTGGCATGTCCGTCAGGTGATTTTGACGTGTCCGGCGGGTGGTTCCGGGCAGTGGATCAGGTGGTTCCAGCGTTCTCGGCAGGTGATTCAGTTTGGTTCGGCAGGTGGTTCTGGTCTGTCCTGGAGGTGGTTCCGGCCTGTCCAGCACGTGGTTCTGGCACGTCTGAGAGGTGGTTCCGGCATGCCCGGCAGGTGATCCCAGAGAGTCCTCCAAGTGGTTCTGGCCCAGCCCGCAGGTGATTTTGGCGCGTCCGGCAGGTGGCTCCGGCATGCTCAGCAGGTTGTTCAGGCAGGTCCGGCAGGTGGTTCCGACGATTCGAGCAGGTGCTTCCGGCTAGCTCGGCAGGTGCTTTGGGCGTCTCCGTCACTTGATTTTGGCACATTTGAGAGGTGGGTCCAGCATTCCCAGCAGGTGGTTCCAGAAAGTCCGGCAAGCGGTTCTGGCATAGCCAGCAGGTGATTTTTGCGTGTCCGGCAGGTGGGTCCTGCGAGTCGAGCAGGTGGTTCCTGCATGCTCGGCAGGTGGTTCAGGGCGTGTCCGACAGGCGGTTCCGTTGTGTCCAGTAGGTGTTTCCGGCGTGTCCGGCACATGGTAGTGGCACGTCTGAGAGGTGGTTCCGGCATGCCCCGCAGGTGATTCCGGAGTGTCCGGCAAGTGGTTCTGGCATAGCCGGCTGGTGATTTTGGCGTGGCCAGCAGGTGGCTCCAGCGAGTCGAGCAGGTTGTTCCGGCGTGCTCAGCAGGTGTTTCAGATGGGTCCGTCAGGTGGTTCCGGTCTGTCCAATAGGTGGTTCCGGCGTGTCCGGCACGTGCTTCCGGCGAGTCTGAGAGGTGGCTCCGGCATGCCCGGTGGGTGATTCCGGAGTGTCCGGCAAGTCGTTCTGGCCATAGCCGGCTGGTGATTTTGGCATGTCCAGCAGGTAAGATTTTGGCATGTCCGTCAGGTGATTTTGACGTGTCCGGCGGGTGGTTCCGGGCAGTGGATCAGGTGGTTCCAGCGTTCTCGGCAGGTGATTCAGTTTGGTTCGGCAGGTGGTTCTGGTCTGTCCTGGAGGTGGTTCCGGCCTGTCCAGCACGTGGTTCTGGCACGTCTGAGAGGTGGTTCCGGCATGCCGGCAGGTGATCCCAGAGAGTCCTCCAAGTGGTTCTGGCCCAGCCGCAGGTGATTTTGGCGCGTCCGGCAGGTGGCTCCGGCATGCTCAGCAGGTTGTTCAGGCAGGTCCGGCAGGTGGTTCCGACGATTCGAGCAGGTGCTTCCGGCTAGCTCGGCAGGTGCTTTGGGCGTCTCCGTCACTTGATTTTGGCACATTTGAGAGGTGGGTCCAGCATTCCCAGCAGGTGATTCCAGAAAGTCCGGCAGCGGTTCTGGCATAGCCAGCAGGTGATTTTTGCGTGTCCGGCAGGTGGGTCCTGCGAGTCGAGCAGGTGGTTCCTGCATGCTCGGCAGGTGGTTCAGGCGTGTCCGACAGGCGTTCCGTTGTGTCCAGTAGGTGTTTCCGGCGTGTCCGGCACATGGTAGTGGCACGTCTGAGAGGTGGTTCCGGCATGCCCCGCAGGTGATTCCGGAGTGTCCGGCAAGTGGTTCTGGCATAGCCGGCTGGTGATTTTGGCGTGGCCGCAGGTGGCTCCAGCGAGTCGAGCAGGTTGTTCCGGCGTGCTCAGCAGTGTTTCAGATGGTCCGTCAGGTGGTTCCGGTCTGTCCAATAGGTGGTTCCGGCGTGTCCGGCACGTGCTTCCGGCGAGTCTGAGAGGTGGCTCCGGCATGCCCGGTGGGTGATTCCGGAGTGTCCGGCAAGTCGTTCTGGCATAGCCGGCTGGTGATTTTGGCATGTCCAGCAGGTAAGATTTTGGCATGTCCGTCAGGTGATTTTGACGTGTCCGGCGGGTGGTTCCGGGCAGTGGATCAGGTGGTTCCAGCGTTCTCGGCAGGTGATTCAGTTTGGTTCGGCAGGTGGTTCTGGTCTGTCCTGGACGGTGGTTCCGGCCTGTCCAGCACGTGGTTCTGGCACGTCTGAGAGGTGGTTCCGGCATGCCCGGCAGGTGATCCCAGAGAGTCCTCCAAGTGGTTCTGGCCCAGCCCGCAGGTGATTTTGGCGCGTCCGGCAGGTGGCTCCGGCATGCTCAGCAGGTTGTTCAGGCAGGTCCGGCAGGTGGGTTCCGACGATACGAGCAGGTGCTTCCGGCTAGCTCGGCAGGTGCTTTGGGCGTCTCCGTCACTTGATTTTGGCACATTGTGAGGTGGGTCCAGCATTCCCAGCAGGTGATTCCAGAAAGTCCGGCAAGCGGTTCTGGCATAGCCAGCAGGTGATTTTTGCGTCTGTCCGGCAGGTGGGTCCTGCGAGTCGAGCAGGTGGTTCCTGCATGCTCGGCAGGTGGTTCAGGCGTGTCCGACAGGCGGTTCCGTTGTGTCCAGTAGGTGTTTCCGGCGTGTCCGGCACATGGTAGTGGCACGTCTGAGAGGTGGTTCCGGCATGCCCCGCAGGTGATTCCGGAGTGTCCGGCAAGTGGTTCTGGCATAGCCGGCTGGTGATTTTGGCGTGGCCAGCAGGTGGCTCCAGCGAGTCGAGCAGGTTGTTCCGGCGTGCTCAGCAGGTGTTTCAGATGGGTCCGTCAGGTGGTTCCGGTCTGTCCAATAGGTGGTTCCGGCGTGTCCGGCACGTGCTTCCGGCGAGTCTGAGAGGTGGCTCCGGCATGCCGGTGGGTGATTCCGGAGTGTCCGGCAAGTCGTTCTGGCATAGCCGGCTGGTGATTTTGGCATGTCCAGCAGGGTAAGATTTTGGCATGTCCGTCAGGTGATTTTGACGTGTCCGGCGGGTGGTTCCGGGCAGTGGATCAGGTGGTTCCAGCGTTCTCGGCAGGTGATTCAGTTTGGTTCGGCAGGTGGTTCTGGTCTGTCCTGGAGGTGGTTCCGGCTGTCCAGCACGTGGTTCTGGCACGTCTGAGAGGTGGTTCCGGCATGCCCGGCAGGTGATCCCAGAGAGTCCTCCAAGTGGTTCTGGCCCAGCCCGCAGGTGATTTTGGCGCGTCCGGCAGGTGGCTCCGGCATGCTCAGCAGGTTGTTCAGGCAGGTCCGGCAGGTGGTTCCGACGATTCGAGCAGGTGCTTCCGGCTAGCTCGGCAGGTGCTTTTGGCGTCTCCGTCACTTGATTTTGGCACATTTGAGAGGTGGGTCCAGCATTCCCAGCAGGTGGTTCCAGAAAGTCCGGCAAGCGGTTCTGGCATAGCCAGCAGGTGATTTTTGCGTGTCCGGCAGGTGGGTCCTGCGAGTCGAGCAGGTGGTTCCTGCATGCTCGGCAGGTGGTTCAGGCGTGTCCGACAGGCGGTTCCGTTGTGTCCAGTAGGTGTTTCCGGCGTGTCCGGCACATGGTAGTGGCACGTCTGAGAGGTGGTTCCGGCATGCCCCGCAGGTGATTCCGGAGTGTCCGGCAAGTGGTTCTGGCATAGCCGGCTGGTGATTTTGGCGTGGCCCGCAGGTGGCTCCAGCGAGTCGAGCAGGTTGTTCCGGCGTGCTCAGCAGGTGTTTCAGATGGGTCCGTCAGGTGGTTCCGGTCTGTCCAATAGGTGGTTCCGGCGTGTCCGGCACGTGCTTCCGGCGAGTCTGAGAGGTGGCTCCGGCATGCCCGGTGGGTGATTCCGGAGTGTCCGGCAAGTCGTTCTGGCATAGCCGGCTGGTGATTTTGGCATGTCCAGCAGGTAAGATTTTGGCATGTCCGTCAGGTGATTTTGACGTGTCCGGCGGGTGGTTCCGGGCAGTGGATCAGGTGGTTCCAGCGTTCTCGGCAGGTGATTCAGTTTGGTTGGGCAGGTGGTTCTGGTCTGTCCTGGACGTGGTTCCGGCCTGTCCAGCACGTGGTTCTGGCACGTCTGAGAGGTGGTTCCGGCATGCCCGGCAGGTGATCCCAGAGAGTCCTCCAAGTGGTTCTGGCCCAGCCCGCAGGTGATTTTGGCGCGTCCGGCAGGTGGCTCCGGCATGCTCAGCAGGTTGTTCAGGCAGGTCCGGCAGGTGGTTCCGACGATTCGAGCAGGTGCTTCCGGCTAGCTCGGCAGGTGCTTTGGGCGTCTCCGTCACTTGATTTTGGCACATTTGAGAGGTGGGTCCAGCATTCCCAGCAGGTGATTCCAGAAAGTCCGGCAAGCGGTTCTGGCATAGCCAGCAGGTGATTTTTGCGTGTCCGGCAGGTGGGTCCTGCGAGTCGAGCAGGTGGTTCCTGCATGCTCGGCAGGTGGTTCAGGCGTGTCCGACAGGCGGTTCCGTTGTGTCCAGTAGGTGTTTCCGGCGTGTCCGGCACATGGTAGTGGCACGTCTGAGAGGTGGTTCCGGCATGCCCCGCAGGTGATTCGGAGTGTCCGGCAAGTGGTTCTGGCATAGCCGGCTGGTGATTTTGGCGTGGCCCGCAGGTGGCTCCAGCGAGTCGAGCAGGTTGTTCCGGCGTGCTCAGCAGGTGTTTCAGATGGGTCCCGTCAGGTGGTTCCGGTCTGTCCAATAGGTGGTTCCGGCGTGTCCGGCACGTGCTTCCGGCGAGTCTGAGAGGTGGCTCCGGCATGCCCGGTGGGTGATTCCGGAGTGTCCGGCAAGTCGTTCTGGCATAGCCGGCTGGTGATTTTGGCATGTCCAGCAGGTAAGATTTTGGCATGTCCGTCAGGTGATTTTGACGTGTCCGGCGGGTGGTTCCGGGCAGTGGATCAGGTGGTTCCAGCGTTCTCGGCAGGTGATTCAGTTTGGTTGGGCAGGTGGTTCTGGTCTGTCCTGGACGTGGTTCCGGCCTGTCCAGCACGTGGTTCTGGCACGTCTGAGAGGTGGTTCCGGCATGCCCGGCAGGTGATCCCAGAGAGTCCTCCAAGTGGTTCTGGCCCAGCCCGCAGGTGATTTTGGCGCGTCCGGCAGGTGGCTCCGGCATGCTCAGCAGGTTGTTCAGGCAGGTCCGGCAGGTGGTTCCGACGATTCGAGCAGGTGCTTCCGGCTAGCTCGGCAGGTGCTTTTGGGCGTCTCCGTCACTTGATTTTGGCACATTTGAGAGGTGGGTCCAGCATTCCAGCAGGTGATTCCAGAAAGTCCGGCAAGCGGTTCTGGCATAGCCAGCAGGTGATTTTTGCGTGTCCGGCAGGTGGGTCCTGCGAGTCGAGCAGGTGGTTCCTGCATGCTCGGCAGGTGGTTCAGGCGTGTCCGACAGGCGGTTCCGTTGTGTCCAGTAGGTGTTTCCGGCGTGTCCGGCACATGGTAGTGGCACGTCTGAGAGGTGGTTCCGGCATGCCCCGCAGGTGATTCCGGAGTGTCCGGCAAGTGGTTCTGGCATAGCCGGCTGGTGATTTTGGCGTGGCCCGCAGGTGGCTCCAGCGAGTCGAGCAGGTTGTTCCGGCGTGCTCAGCAGGTGTTTCAGATGGGTCCGTCAGGTGGTTCCGGTCTGTCCAATAGGTGGTTCCGGCGTGTCCGGCACGTGCTTCCGGCGAGTCTGAGAGGTGGCTCCGGCATGCCCGGTGGGTGATTCCGGAGTGTCCCGCAAGTCGTTCTGGCATAGCCGGCTGGTGATTTTGGCATGTCCAGCAGGTAAGATTTTGCATGTCCGTCAGGTGATTTTGACGTGTCCGGCGGGTGGTTCCGGGCAGTGGATCAGGTGGTTCCAGCGTTCTCGGCAGGTGATTCAGTTTGGTTCGGCAGGTGGTTCTGGTCTGTCCTGGAGGTGGTTCCGGCCTGTCCAGCACGTGGTTCTGGCACGTCTGAGAGGTGGTTCCGGCATGCCCGGCAGGTGATCCCAGAGAGTCCTCCAAGTGGTTCTGGCCCAGCCCGCAGGTGATTTTGGCGCGTCCGGCAGGTGGCTCCGGCATGCTCAGCAGGTGTTTCAGATGGGTCCGTCAGGTGGTTCCGACGATTCGAGCAGGTGCTTCCGGCTAGCTCGGCAGGTGCTTTGGGCGTCTCCGTCACTTGATTTTGGCACATTTGAGAGGTGGGTCCAGCATTCCCAGCAGGTGGTTCCAGAAAGTCCGGCAAGGCGGGTTCTGGCATAGCCAGCAGGGTGATTTTTGCGTGTCCGGCAGGTGGGTCCTGCGAGTCGAGCAGGTGGGTTCCTGCATGCTCGGCAGGTGGGTTCAGGCGTGTCCGACAGGCGGTTCCGTTGTGTCCAGTAGGTGTTTCCGGCGTGTCCGGCACATGGTAGTGGCACGTCTGAGAGGTGGTTCCGGCATGCCCCGCAGGTGATTCCGGAGTGTCCGGCAAGTGGTTCTGGCATAGCCGGCTGGTGATTTTGGCGTGGCCCGCAGGTGGCTCCAGCGAGTCGGGCAGGTTGTTCCGGCGTGCTCAGCAGGTGTTTCAGATGGGTCCGTCAGGTGGTTCCGGTCTGTCCAATAGGTGGTTCCGGCGTGTCCGGCACGTGCTTCCGGCGAGTCTGAGAGGTGGCTCCGGCATGCCCGGTGGGTGATTCCGGAGTGTCCGGCAAGTCGTTCTGGCATAGCCGGCTGGTGATTTTGGCATGTCCAGCAGGTAAGATTTTGGCATGTCCGTCAGGTGATTTTGACGTGTCCGGCGGGTGGTTCCGGGCAGTGGATCAGGTGTTCCAGCGTTCTCGGCAGGTGATTCAGTTTGGTTCGGCAGGTGGTTCTGGTCTGTCCTGGACGGTGGTTCCGGCCTGTCCAGCACGTGGTTCTGGCACGTCTGAGAGGTGGTTCCGGCATGCCGGCAGGTGATCCCAGAGAGTCCTCCAAGTGGTTCTGGCCCAGCCCGCAGGTGATTTTGTGGCGCGTCCGGCAGGTGGCTCCGGCATGCTCAGCAGGTTGTTCAGGCAGGTCCGGCAGGTGGTTCCGACGATTCGAGCAGGTGCTTCCGGGCCTAGCCGGCAGGTGCTTTGGGCGTCTCCGTCACTTGATTTTGGCACATTTGAGAGGTGGGTCCAGCATTCCCAGCAGGTGGTTCCAGAAAGTCCGGCAAGCGGTTCTGGCATAGCCAGCAGGTGATTTTTGCGTGTCCGGCAGGTGGGTCCTGCGAGTCGAGCAGGTGGTTCCTGCATGCTCGGCAGGTGGTTCAGGCGTGTCCGACAGGCGGTTCCGTTGTGTCCAGTAGGTGTTTCCGGCGTGTCCGGCACATGGTAGTGGCACGTCTGAGAGGTGGTTCCGGCATGCCCCGCAGGTGATTCCGGAGTGTCCGGCAAGTGGGTTCTGGCATAGCCGGCTGGTGATTTTGGCGTGGCCAGCAGGTGGCTCCAGCGAGTCGAGCAGGTTGTTCCGGCGTGCTCAGCAGGTGTTTCAGATGGGTCCGTCAGGTGGTTCCGGTCTGTCCAATAGGTGGTTCCGGCGTGTCCGGCACGTGCTTCCGGCGAGTCTGAGAGGTGGCTCCGGCATGCCCGGTGGGTGATTCCGGAGTGTCCGGCAAGTCGTTCTGGCATAGCCGGCTGGTGATTTTGGCATGTCCAGCAGGTAAGATTTTGGCATGTCCGTCAGGTGATTTTGACGTGTCCGGCGGGTGGTTCCGGGCAGTGGATCAGGTGGTTCCAGCGTTCTCGGCAGGTGATTCAGTTTGGGTTCGGCAGGTGGTTCTGGTCTGTCCTGGAGGTGTTCCGGCCTGTCCAGCACGTGGTTCTGGCACGTCTGAGAGGTGGTTTCCGGCATGCCCGGCAGGTGATCCCAGAGAGTCCTCCAAGTGGTTCTGGCCCAGCCCGCAGGTGATTTTGGCGCGTCCGGCAGGTGGCTCCGGCATGCTCAGCAGGTTGTTCAGGCAGGTCCGGCAGGTGGTTCCGACGATTCGAGCAGGTGCTTCCGGCTAGCTCGGCAGGTGCTTTGGGCGTCTCCGTCACTTGATTTTGGCACATTTGAGAGGTGGGGTCCAGCATTCCCAGCAGGTGATTCCAGAAAGTCCGGCAAGCGGTTCTGGCATAGCCAGCAGGTGATTTTTGCGTGTCCGGCAGGTGGGTCCTGCGAGTCGAGCAGGTGGTTCCTGCATGCTCGGCAGGTGGTTCAGGCGTGTCCGACAGGCGGTTCCGTTGTGTCCAGTAGGTGTTTCCGGCGTGTCCGGCACATGGTAGTGGCACGTCTGAGAGGTGGTTCCGGCATGCCCCGCAGGTGATTCCGGAGTGTCCGGCAAGTGGTTCTGGCATAGCCGGCTGGTGATTTTGGCGTGGCCCGCAGGTGGCTCCAGCGAGTCGAGCAGGTTGTTCCGGCGTGCTCAGCAGGTGTTTCAGATGGGTCCGTCAGGTGGTTCCGGTCTGTCAATAGGTGGTTCCGGCGTGTCCGGCACGTGCTTCCGGCGAGTCTGAGAGGTGGCTCCGGCATGCCCGGTGGGTGATTCCGGAGTGTCCGGCAAGTCGTTCTGGCATAGCCGGCTGGTGATTTTGGCATGTCCCAGCAGGTAAGATTTTGGCATGTCCGTCAGGTGATTTTGACGTGTCCGGCGGGTGGTTCCGGGCAGTGGATCAGGTGGTTCCAGCGTTCTCGGCAGGTGATTCAGTTTGGTTCGGCAGGTGGTTCTGGTCTGTCCTGGACGTGGTTCCGGCCTGTCCAGCACGTGGTTCTGGCACGTCTGAGAGGTGGTTCCGGCATGCCCGGCAGGTGATCCCAGAGAGTCCTCCAAGTGGTTCTGGCCCAGCCCGCAGGTGATTTTGGCGCGTCCGGCAGGTGGCTCCGGCATGCTCAGCAGGTTGTTCAGGCAGGTCCGGCAGGTGGTTCCGACGATTCGAGCAGGTGCTTCCGGCTAGCTCGGCAGGTTGCTTTTGGGCGTCTCCGTCACTTGATTTTGGCACATTTGAGAGGTGGGTCCAGCATTCCCAGCAGGTGATTCCAGAAAGTCCGGCAAGCGGGTTCTGGCATAGCCAGCAGGTGATTTTTTGCGTGTCCGGCAGGTGGGTCCTGCGAGTCGAGCAGGTGGTTCCTGCATGCTCGGCAGGTGGTTCAGGCGTGTCCGACAGGCGGTTCCGTTGTGTCCAGTAGGTGTTTCCGGCGTGTCCGGCACATGGTAGTGGCACGTCTGAGAGGTGGTTCCGGCATGCCCCGCAGGTGATTCCGGAGTGTCCGGCAAGTGGTTCTGGCATAGCCGGCTGGTGATTTTGGCGTGGCCCGCAGGTGGCTCCAGCGAGTCGAGCAGGTTGTTCCGGCGTGCTCAGCAGGTGTTTCAGATGGGTCCGTCAGGTGGTTCCGGTCTGTCCAATAGGTGGTTCCGGCGTGTCCGGCACGTGCTTCCGGCGAGTCTGAGAGGTGGCTCCGGCATGCCCGGTGGGTGATTCCGGAGTGTCCGGCAAGTCGTTCTGGCATAGCCGGCTGGTGATTTTGGCATGTCCAGCAGGTAAGATTTTGGCATGTCCGTCAGGTGATTTTTGACGTGTCCGGCGGGTGGTTCCGGGCAGTGGATCAGGTGGTTCCAGCGTTCTCGGCAGGTGATTCAGTTTGGTTCGGCAGGTGGTTCTGGTCTGTCCTGGAAAAAAAAAAAAAAAAATCCAGCACGTGGTTCT
>NW_027225153.1:0-17430 GCF_041296235.1 Equus asinus
CTCGGAATCACCTGCTGGTTACACCAGAGCCACTTGGTGGACAATCCAGAATCACCTGCCGGACATGCCAGAACCACCTGTCACACATGCCGGAACCACGTGCCTGACACGCCGGAACCACCTCGCGGACAGACCGGAACCACCTACCAGACATGCCTGAACCACCTGCCGAGCATGCCGGAACCACCTGCGCGACACGCCGAAACCACCTGCGGGCTAGGCCAGAACCACTTGTAGGACTCTCCTGGAGCACCTGCCGGGCATGCGGGAACCACCTCTCAGACGTGCCAGAACCACGTGCGGCACATGACGGAACCCATTACCGGACAGACCGGAACCACCTGCTGGACACGCCAGAATCACCTGCCAAGAACACCGGAACCACCTGAACAGCTCGCCAGAAACACCTGCCGGACATGCCAAAATCACCTGCCGGCTACACCAGAACCTCTTGCCGGACACTCCGGAATCACCTGCCAGACATGATGCAACCAAATGTCAGACGTGCCAGAACCACGTGCCAGAGACACCGGATGCAACTGCCGAGCATGCCGGAACCTCCTGCTCAACTCGCTGTAACCACCTGCCGGGGACGCCAAAATCACCTGTCAGCTAGGCCAGAACCACGTGGCGGACTCTATGGAATCACCCGCCGGGCATGCCGGAACCAGCTCTCAGACGTGCCAGAAGCACGTGCCGGACACGCCGGAACCACCTACTAGAGAGACCGGAACCACCTGCCAGACCCGCCTGAACCACCTGCTGAGTACGCTGGAACAACCTGCTCTACTCGCTGGAGCCACCTGCTGGACACGCCAAAATCACCTGATGGCTACGCCAGCACCACTCGGCAGACAAGCCAGAATCACCTGCAGGGTATGCCGGAACCACCTCTCAGACGTGCCAGAACCCCTTGTCGGACACTCCGGAATCACCTGTCAGGCATGCCGGAACCACCTCTCGAGCGTGCCAGAATGACGTGCCAGAGACACCGGATGCACCTGCCGAGCACGCCGGAACCTCCTCTTCGACTCGCCGGAACCACCAGCCAGAGACGCCAAAATCCCCTGCCAGGTAGGCCAGAATCACATGGCGGACGCTCCGGAATCTCCGCCGGGAAGGTAGGAACCACCTCTCAAACATACTGGAAGCACGTGCCGGACATGCCGGCACCACGTACTGGACAGACCAGAAACACCTGCCGGACCTGCCTGAACCACCTGCTGAGCACACCGGAACAACTTGCTCGACTCGCTGGAGCCACCTGCTGGACACCCCAAAATCACCAGCCAGCTATGCCAGAACCACTTGCCGTACACTCCGGAATCACCTGCTGGTTACACCAGAGCCACTTGGTGGACAATCCAGAATCACCTGCCGGACATGCCAGAACCACCTGTCACACATGCCGGAACCACGTGCCTGACACGCCGGAACCACCTCGCGGACAGACCGGAACCACCTACCAGACATGCCTGAACCACCTGCCGAGCATGCCGGAACCACCTGCCGGACACGCCAAAATCACCTGCGGGCTAGGCCAGAACCACTTGTAGGACTCTCCTGGAGCACCTGCCGGGCATGCGGGAACCACCTCTCAGACGTGCCAGAACCACGTGCGGCACATGACGGAACCCATTACCGGACAGACCGGAACCACCTGCTGGACACGCCAGAATCACCTGCCAAGAACACCGGAACCACCTGAACAGCTCGCCAGAAACACCTGCCGGACATGCCAAAATCACCTGCCGGCTACACCAGAACCTCTTGCCGGACACTCCGGAATCACCTGCCAGACATGATGCAACCAAATGTCAGACGTGCCAGAACCACGTGCCAGAGACACCGGATGCAACTGCCGAGCATGCCGGAACCTCCTGCTCAACTCGCTGTAACCACCTGCCGGGGGACGCCAAAATCACCTGTCAGCTAGGCCAGAACCACGTGGCGGACTCTATGGAATCACCCGCCGGGCATGCCGGAACCAGCTCTCAGACGTGCCAGAAGCACGTGCCGGACACGCCGGAACCACCTACTAGAGAGACCGGAACCACCTGCCAGACCCGCCTGAACCACCTGCTGAGTACGCTGGAACAACCTGCTCTACTCGCTGGAGCCACCTGCTGGACACGCCAAAATCACCTGATGGCTACGCCAGCACCACTCGGCAGACAAGCCAGAATCACCTGCAGGGTATGCCGGAACCACCTCTCAGACGTGCCAGAACCCCTTGTCGGACACTCCGGAATCACCTGTCAGGCATGCCGGAACCACCTCTCGAGCGTGCCAGAATGACGTGCCAGAGACACCGGATGCACCTGCCGAGCACGCCGGAACCTCCTCTTCGACTCGCCGGAACCACCAGCCAGAGACGCCAAAATCCCCTGCCAGGTAGGCCAGAATCACATGGCGGACGCTCCGGAATCTCCCGCCGGGAAGGTAGGAACCACCTCTCAAACATACTGGAAGCACGTGCCGGACATGCCGGCACCACGTACTGGACAGACCAGAAACACCTGCCGGACCTGCCTGAACCACCTGCTGAGCACACCGGAACAACTTGCTCGACTCGCTGGAGCCACCTGCTGGACACCCCAAAATCACCAGCCAGCTATGCCAGAACCACTTGCCGTACACTCCGGAATCACCTGCTGGTTACACCAGAGCCACTTGGTGGACAATCCAGAATCACCTGCCGGACATGCCAGAACCACCTGTCACACATGCCGGAACCACGTGCCTGACACGCCGGAACCACCTCGCGGACAGACCGGAACCACCTACCAGACATGCCTGAACCACCTGCCGAGCATGCCGGAACCACCTGCCGGACACGCCAAAACCACCTGCGGGCTAGGCCAGAACCACTTGTAGGACTCTCCTGGAGCACCTGCCGGGCATGCGGGAACCACCTCTCAGACGTGCCAGAACCACGTGCGGCACATGACGGAACCCATTACCGGACAGACCGGAACCACCTGCTGGACACGCCAGAATCACCTGCCAAGAACACCGGAACCACCTGAACAGCTCGCCAGAAACACCTGCCGGACATGCCAAAATCACCTGCCGGCTACACCAGAACCTCTTGCCGGACACTCCGGAATCACCTGCCAGACATGATGCAACCAAATGTCAGACGTGCCAGAACCACGTGCCAGAGACACCGGATGCAACTGCCGAGCATGCCGGAACCTCCTGCTCAACTCGCTGTAACCACCTGCCGGGGACGCCAAAATCACCTGTCAGCTAGGCCAGAACCACGTGGCGGACTCTATGGAATCACCCGCCGGGCATGCGGGAACCAGCTCTCAGACGTGCCAGAAGCACGTGCCGGACACGCCGGAACCACCTACTAGAGAGACCGGAACCACCTGCCAGACCCGCCTGAACCACCTGCTGAGTACGCTGGAACAACCTGCTCTACTCGCTGGAGCCACCTGCTGGACACGCCAAAATCACCTGATGGCTACGCCAGCACCACTCGGCAGACAAGCCAGAATCACCTGCAGGGTATGCCGGAACCACCTCTCAGACGTGCCAGAACCCCTTGTCGGACACTCCGGAATCACCTGTCAGGCATGCCGGAACCACCTCTCGAGCGTGCCAGAATGACGTGCCAGAGACACCGGATGCACCTGCCGAGCACGCCGGAACCTCCTCTTCGACTCGCCGGAACCACCAGCCAGAGACGCCAAAATCCCCTGCCAGGTAGGCCAGAATCACATGGCGGACGCTCCGGAATCTCCCGCCGGGAAGGTAGGAACCACCTCTCAAACATACTGGAAGCACGTGCCGGACATGCCGGCACCACGTACTGGACAGACCAGAAACACCTGCCGGACCTGCCTGAACCACCTGCTGAGCACACCGGAACAACTTGCTCGACTCGCTGGAGCCACCTGCTGGACACCCCAAAATCACCAGCCAGCTATGCCAGAACCACTTGCCGTACACTCCGGAATCACCTGCTGGTTACACCAGAGCCACTTGGTGGACAATCCAGAATCACCTGCCGGACATGCCAGAACCACCTGTCACACATGCCGGAACCACGTGCCTGACACGCCGGAACCACCTCGCGGACAGACCGGAACCACCTACCAGACATGCCTGAACCACCTGCCGAGCATGCCGGAACCACCTGCCGGACACGCCAAAACCACCTGCGGGCTAGGCCAGAACCACTTGTAGGACTCTCCTGGAGCACCTGCCGGGCATGCGGGAACCACCTCTCAGACGTGCCAGAACCACGTGCGGCACATGACGGAACCCATTACCGGACAGACCGGAACCACCTGCTGGACACGCCAGAATCACCTGCCAAGAACACCGGAACCACCTGAACAGCTCGCCAGAAACACCTGCCGGACATGCCAAAATCACCTGCCGGCTACACCAGAACCTCTTGCCGGACACTCCGGAATCACCTGCCAGACATGATGCAACCAAATGTCAGACGTGCCAGAACCACGTGCCAGAGACACCGGATGCAACTGCCGAGCATGCCGGAACCTCCTGCTCAACTCGCTGTAACCACCTGCCGGGGACGCCAAAATCACCTGTCAGCTAGGCCAGAACCACGTGGCGGACTCTATGGAATCACCCGCCGGGCATGCCGGAACCAGCTCTCAGACGTGCCAGAAGCACGTGCCGGACACGCCGGAACCACCTACTAGAGAGACCGGAACCACCTGCCAGACCCGCCTGAACCACCTGCTGAGTACGCTGGAACAACCTGCTCTACTCGCTGGAGCCACCTGCTGGACACGCCAAAATCACCTGATGGCTACGCCAGCACCACTCGGCAGACAAGCCAGAATCACCTGCAGGGTATGCCGGAACCACCTCTCAGACGTGCCAGAACCCCTTGTCGGACACTCCGGAATCACCTGTCAGGCATGCCGGAACCACCTCTCGAGCGTGCCAGAATGACGTGCCAGAGACACCGGATGCACCTGCCGAGCACGCCGGAACCTCCTCTTCGACTCGCCGGAACCACCAGCCAGAGACGCCAAAATCCCCTGCCAGGTAGGCCAGAATCACATGGCGGACGCTCCGGAATCTCCCGCCGGGAAGGTAGGAACCACCTCTCAAACATACTGGAAGCACGTGCCGGACATGCCGGCACCACGTACTGGACAGACCAGAAACACCTGCCGGACCTGCCTGAACCACCTGCTGAGCACACCGGAACAACTTGCTCGACTCGCTGGAGCCACCTGCTGGACACCCCAAAATCACCAGCCAGCTATGCCAGAACCACTTGCCGTACACTCCGGAATCACCTGCTGGTTACACCAGAGCCACTTGGTGGACAATCCAGAATCACCTGCCGGACATGCCAGAACCACCTGTCACACATGCCGGAACCACGTGCCTGACACGCCGGAACCACCTCGCGGACAGACCGGAACCACCTACCAGACATGCCTGAACCACCTGCCGAGCATGCCGGAACCACCTGCCGGACACGCCAAAACCACCTGCGGGCTAGGCCAGAACCACTTGTAGGACTCTCCTGGAGCACCTGCCGGGCATGCGGGAACCACCTCTCAGACGTGCCAGAACCACGTGCGGCACATGACGGAACCCATTACCGGACAGACCGGAACCACCTGCTGGACACGCCAGAATCACCTGCCAAGAACACCGGAACCACCTGAACAGCTCGCCAGAAACACCTGCCGGACATGCCAAAATCACCTGCCGGCTACACCAGAACCTCTTGCCGGACACTCCGGAATCACCTGCCAGACATGATGCAACCAAATGTCAGACGTGCCAGAACCACGTGCCAGAGACACCGGATGCAACTGCCGAGCATGCCGGAACCTCCTGCTCAACTCGCTGTAACCACCTGCCGGGGACGCCAAAATCACCTGTCAGCTAGGCCAGAACCACGTGGCGGACTCTATGGAATCACCCGCCGGGCATGCCGGAACCAGCTCTCAGACGTGCCAGAAGCACGTGCCGGACACGCCGGAACCACCTACTAGAGAGACCGGAACCACCTGCCAGACCCGCCTGAACCACCTGCTGAGTACGCTGGAACAACCTGCTCTACTCGCTGGAGCCACCTGCTGGACACGCCAAAATCACCTGATGGCTACGCCAGCACCACTCGGCAGACAAGCCAGAATCACCTGCAGGGTATGCCGGAACCACCTCTCAGACGTGCCAGAACCCCTTGTCGGACACTCCGGAATCACCTGTCAGGCATGCCGGAACCACCTCTCGAGCGTGCCAGAATGACGTGCCAGAGACACCGGATGCACCTGCCGAGCACGCCGGAACCTCCTCTTCGACTCGCCGGAACCACCAGCCAGAGACGCCAAAATCCCCTGCCAGGTAGGCCAGAATCACATGGCGGACGCTCCGGAATCTCCCGCCGGGAAGGTAGGAACCACCTCTCAAACATACTGGAAGCACGTGCCGGACATGCCGGCACCACGTACTGGACAGACCAGAAACACCTGCCGGACCTGCCTGAACCACCTGCTGAGCACACCGGAACAACTTGCTCGACTCGCTGGAGCCACCTGCTGGACACCCCAAAATCACCAGCCAGCTATGCCAGAACCACTTGCCGTACACTCCGGAATCACCTGCTGGTTACACCAGAGCCACTTGGTGGACAATCCAGAATCACCTGCCGGACATGCCAGAACCACCTGTCACACATGCCGGAACCACGTGCCTGACACGCCGGAACCACCTCGCGGACAGACCGGAACCACCTACCAGACATGCCTGAACCACCTGCCGAGCATGCCGGAACCACCTGCCGGACACGCCAAAATCACCTGCGGGCTAGGCCAGAACCACTTGTAGGACTCTCCTGGAGCACCTGCCGGGCATGCGGGAACCACCTCTCAGACGTGCCAGAACCACGTGCGGCACATGACGGAACCCATTACCGGACAGACCGGAACCACCTGCTGGACACGCCAGAATCACCTGCCAAGAACACCGGAACCACCTGAACAGCTCGCCAGAAACACCTGCCGGACATGCCAAAATCACCTGCCGGCTACACCAGAACCTCTTGCCGGACACTCCGGAATCACCTGCCAGACATGATGCAACCAAATGTCAGACGTGCCAGAACCACGTGCCAGAGACACCGGATGCAACTGCCGAGCATGCCGGAACCTCCTGCTCAACTCGCTGTAACCACCTGCCGGGGACGCCAAAATCACCTGTCAGCTAGGCCAGAACCACGTGGCGGACTCTATGGAATCACCCGCCGGGCATGCCGGAACCAGCTCTCAGACGTGCCAGAAGCACGTGCCGGACACGCCGGAACCACCTACTAGAGAGACCGGAACCACCTGCCAGACCCGCCTGAACCACCTGCTGAGTACGCTGGAACAACCTGCTCTACTCGCTGGAGCCACCTGCTGGACACGCCAAAATCACCTGATGGCTACGCCAGCACCACTCGGCAGACAAGCCAGAATCACCTGCAGGGTATGCCGGAACCACCTCTCAGACGTGCCAGAACCCCTTGTCGGACACTCCGGAATCACCTGTCAGGCATGCCGGAACCACCTCTCGAGCGTGCCAGAATGACGTGCCAGAGACACCGGATGCACCTGCCGAGCACGCCGGAACCTCCTCTTCGACTCGCCGGAACCACCAGCCAGAGACGCCAAAATCCCCTGCCAGGTAGGCCAGAATCACATGGCGGACGCTCCGGAATCTCCCGCCGGGAAGGTAGGAACCACCTCTCAAACATACTGGAAGCACGTGCCGGACATGCCGGCACCACGTACTGGACAGACCAGAAACACCTGCCGGACCTGCCTGAACCACCTGCTGAGCACACCGGAACAACTTGCTCGACTCGCTGGAGCCACCTGCTGGACACCCCAAAATCACCAGCCAGCTATGCCAGAACCACTTGCCGTACACTCCGGAATCACCTGCTGGTTACACCAGAGCCACTTGGTGGACAATCCAGAATCACCTGCCGGACATGCCAGAACCACCTGTCACACATGCCGGAACCACGTGCCTGACACGCCGGAACCACCTCGCGGACAGACCGGAACCACCTACCAGACATGCCTGAACCACCTGCCGAGCATGCCGGAACCACCTGCCGGACACGCCAAAATCACCTGCGGGCTAGGCCAGAACCACTTGTAGGACTCTCCTGGAGCACCTGCCGGGCATGCGGGAACCACCTCTCAGACGTGCCAGAACCACGTGCGGCACATGACGGAACCCATTACCGGACAGACCGGAACCACCTGCTGGACACGCCAGAATCACCTGCCAAGAACACCGGAACCACCTGAACAGCTCGCCAGAAACACCTGCCGGACATGCCAAAATCACCTGCCGGCTACACCAGAACCTCTTGCCGGACACTCCGGAATCACCTGCCAGACATGATGCAACCAAATGTCAGACGTGCCAGAACCACGTGCCAGAGACACCGGATGCAACTGCCGAGCATGCCGGAACCTCCTGCTCAACTCGCTGTAACCACCTGCCGGGGACGCCAAAATCACCTGTCAGCTAGGCCAGAACCACGTGGCGGACTCTATGGAATCACCCGCCGGGCATGCCGGAACCAGCTCTCAGACGTGCCAGAAGCACGTGCCGGACACGCCGGAACCACCTACTAGAGAGACCGGAACCACCTGCCAGACCCGCCTGAACCACCTGCTGAGTACGCTGGAACAACCTGCTCTACTCGCTGGAGCCACCTGCTGGACACGCCAAAATCACCTGATGGCTACGCCAGCACCACTCGGCAGACAAGCCAGAATCACCTGCAGGGTATGCCGGAACCACCTCTCAGACGTGCCAGAACCCCTTGTCGGACACTCCGGAATCACCTGTCAGGCATGCCGGAACCACCTCTCGAGCGTGCCAGAATGACGTGCCAGAGACACCGGATGCACCTGCCGAGCACGCCGGAACCTCCTCTTCGACTCGCCGGAACCACCAGCCAGAGACGCCAAAATCCCCTGCCAGGTAGGCCAGAATCACATGGCGGACGCTCCGGAATCTCCCGCCGGGAAGGTAGGAACCACCTCTCAAACATACTGGAAGCACGTGCCGGACATGCCGGCACCACGTACTGGACAGACCAGAAACACCTGCCGGACCTGCCTGAACCACCTGCTGAGCACACCGGAACAACTTGCTCGACTCGCTGGAGCCACCTGCTGGACACCCCAAAATCACCAGCCAGCTATGCCAGAACCACTTGCCGTACACTCCGGAATCACCTGCTGGTTACACCAGAGCCACTTGGTGGACAATCCAGAATCACCTGCCGGACATGCCAGAACCACCTGTCACACATGCCGGAACCACGTGCCTGACACGCCGGAACCACCTCGCGGACAGACCGGAACCACCTACCAGACATGCCTGAACCACCTGCCGAGCATGCCGGAACCACCTGCCGGACACGCCAAAATCACCTGCGGGCTAGGCCAGAACCACTTGTAGGACTCTCCTGGAGCACCTGCCGGGCATGCGGGAACCACCTCTCAGACGTGCCAGAACCACGTGCGGCACATGACGGAACCCATTACCGGACAGACCGGAACCACCTGCTGGACACGCCAGAATCACCTGCCAAGAACACCGGAACCACCTGAACAGCTCGCCAGAAACACCTGCCGGACATGCCAAAATCACCTGCCGGCTACACCAGAACCTCTTGCCGGACACTCCGGAATCACCTGCCAGACATGATGCAACCAAATGTCAGACGTGCCAGAACCACGTGCCAGAGACACCGGATGCAACTGCCGAGCATGCCGGAACCTCCTGCTCAACTCGCTGTAACCACCTGCCGGGGACGCCAAAATCACCTGTCAGCTAGGCCAGAACCACGTGGCGGACTCTATGGAATCACCCGCCGGGCATGCCGGAACCAGCTCTCAGACGTGCCAGAAGCACGTGCCGGACACGCCGGAACCACCTACTAGAGAGACCGGAACCACCTGCCAGACCCGCCTGAACCACCTGCTGAGTACGCTGGAACAACCTGCTCTACTCGCTGGAGCCACCTGCTGGACACGCCAAAATCACCTGATGGCTACGCCAGCACCACTCGGCAGACAAGCCAGAATCACCTGCAGGGTATGCCGGAACCACCTCTCAGACGTGCCAGAACCCCTTGTCGGACACTCCGGAATCACCTGTCAGGCATGCCGGAACCACCTCTCGAGCGTGCCAGAATGACGTGCCAGAGACACCGGATGCACCTGCCGAGCACGCCGGAACCTCCTCTTCGACTCGCCGGAACCACCAGCCAGAGACGCCAAAATCCCCTGCCAGGTAGGCCAGAATCACATGGCGGACGCTCCGGAATCTCCCGCCGGGAAGGTAGGAACCACCTCTCAAACATACTGGAAGCACGTGCCGGACATGCCGGCACCACGTACTGGACAGACCAGAAACACCTGCCGGACCTGCCTGAACCACCTGCTGAGCACACCGGAACAACTTGCTCGACTCGCTGGAGCCACCTGCTGGACACCCCAAAATCACCAGCCAGCTATGCCAGAACCACTTGCCGTACACTCCGGAATCACCTGCTGGTTACACCAGAGCCACTTGGTGGACAATCCAGAATCACCTGCCGGACATGCCAGAACCACCTGTCACACATGCCGGAACCACGTGCCTGACACGCCGGAACCACCTCGCGGACAGACCGGAACCACCTACCAGACATGCCTGAACCACCTGCCGAGCATGCCGGAACCACCTGCCGGACACGCCAAAACCACCTGCGGGCTAGGCCAGAACCACTTGTAGGACTCTCCTGGAGCACCTGCCGGGCATGCGGGAACCACCTCTCAGACGTGCCAGAACCACGTGCGGCACATGACGGAACCCATTACCGGACAGACCGGAACCACCTGCTGGACACGCCAGAATCACCTGCCAAGAACACCGGAACCACCTGAACAGCTCGCCAGAAACACCTGCCGGACATGCCAAAATCACCTGCCGGCTACACCAGAACCTCTTGCCGGACACTCCGGAATCACCTGCCAGACATGATGCAACCAAATGTCAGACGTGCCAGAACCACGTGCCAGAGACACCGGATGCAACTGCCGAGCATGCCGGAACCTCCTGCTCAACTCGCTGTAACCACCTGCCGGGGACGCCAAAATCACCTGTCAGCTAGGCCAGAACCACGTGGCGGACTCTATGGAATCACCCGCCGGGCATGCCGGAACCAGCTCTCAGACGTGCCAGAAGCACGTGCCGGACACGCCGGAACCACCTACTAGAGAGACCGGAACCACCTGCCAGACCCGCCTGAACCACCTGCTGAGTACGCTGGAACAACCTGCTCTACTCGCTGGAGCCACCTGCTGGACACGCCAAAATCACCTGATGGCTACGCCAGCACCACTCGGCAGACAAGCCAGAATCACCTGCAGGGTATGCCGGAACCACCTCTCAGACGTGCCAGAACCCCTTGTCGGACACTCCGGAATCACCTGTCAGGCATGCCGGAACCACCTCTCGAGCGTGCCAGAATGACGTGCCAGAGACACCGGATGCACCTGCCGAGCACGCCGGAACCTCCTCTTCGACTCGCCGGAACCACCAGCCAGAGACGCCAAAATCCCCTGCCAGGTAGGCCAGAATCACATGGCGGACGCTCCGGAATCTCCCGCCGGGAAGGTAGGAACCACCTCTCAAACATACTGGAAGCACGTGCCGGACATGCCGGCACCACGTACTGGACAGACCAGAAACACCTGCCGGACCTGCCTGAACCACCTGCTGAGCACACCGGAACAACTTGCTCGACTCGCTGGAGCCACCTGCTGGACACCCCAAAATCACCAGCCAGCTATGCCAGAACCACTTGCCGTACACTCCGGAATCACCTGCTGGTTACACCAGAGCCACTTGGTGGACAATCCAGAATCACCTGCCGGACATGCCAGAACCACCTGTCACACATGCCGGAACCACGTGCCTGACACGCCGGAACCACCTCGCGGACAGACCGGAACCACCTACCAGACATGCCTGAACCACCTGCCGAGCATGCCGGAACCACCTGCCGGACACGCCAAAATCACCTGCGGGCTAGGCCAGAACCACTTGTAGGACTCTCCTGGAGCACCTGCCGGGCATGCGGGAACCACCTCTCAGACGTGCCAGAACCACGTGCGGCACATGACGGAACCCATTACCGGACAGACCGGAACCACCTGCTGGACACGCCAGAATCACCTGCCAAGAACACCGGAACCACCTGAACAGCTCGCCAGAAACACCTGCCGGACATGCCAAAATCACCTGCCGGCTACACCAGAACCTCTTGCCGGACACTCCGGAATCACCTGCCAGACATGATGCAACCAAATGTCAGACGTGCCAGAACCACGTGCCAGAGACACCGGATGCAACTGCCGAGCATGCCGGAACCTCCTGCTCAACTCGCTGTAACCACCTGCCGGGGACGCCAAAATCACCTGTCAGCTAGGCCAGAACCACGTGGCGGACTCTATGGAATCACCCGCCGGGCATGCCGGAACCAGCTCTCAGACGTGCCAGAAGCACGTGCCGGACACGCCGGAACCACCTACTAGAGAGACCGGAACCACCTGCCAGACCCGCCTGAACCACCTGCTGAGTACGCTGGAACAACCTGCTCTACTCGCTGGAGCCACCTGCTGGACACGCCAAAATCACCTGATGGCTACGCCAGCACCACTCGGCAGACAAGCCAGAATCACCTGCAGGGTATGCGGAACCACCTCTCAGACGTGCCAGAACCCCTTGTCGGACACTCCGGAATCACCTGTCAGGCATGCCGGAACCACCTCTCGAGCGTGCCAGAATGACGTGCCAGAGACACCGGATGCACCTGCCGAGCACGCCGGAACCTCCTCTTCGACTCGCCGGAACCACCAGCCAGAGACGCCAAAATCCCCTGCCAGGTAGGCCAGAATCACATGGCGGACGCTCCGGAATCTCCCGCCGGGAAGGTAGGAACACCTCTCAAACATACTGGAAGCACGTGCCGGACATGCCGGCACCACGTACTGGACAGACCAGAAACACCTGCCGGACCTGCCTGAACCACCTGCTGAGCACACCGGAACAACTTGCTCGACTCGCTGGAGCCACCTGCTGGACACCCCAAAATCACCAGCCAGCTATGCCAGAACCACTTGCCGTACACTCCGGAATCACCTGCTGGTTACACCAGAGCCACTTGGTGGACAATCCAGAATCACCTGCCGGACATGCCAGAACCACCTGTCACACATGCCGGAACCACGTGCCTGACACGCCGGAACCACCTCGCGGACAGACCGGAACCACCTACCAGACATGCCTGAACCACCTGCCGAGCATGCCGGAACCACCTGCCGGACACGCCAAAACCACCTGCGGGCTAGGCCAGAACCACTTGTAGGACTCTCCTGGAGCACCTGCCGGGCATGCGGGAACCACCTCTCAGACGTGCCAGAACCACGTGCGGCACATGACGGAACCCATTACCGGACAGACCGGAACCACCTGCTGGACACGCCAGAATCACCTGCCAAGAACACCGGAACCACCTGAACAGCTCGCCAGAAACACCTGCCGGACATGCCAAAATCACCTGCCGGCTACACCAGAACCTCTTGCCGGACACTCCGGAATCACCTGCCAGACATGATGCAACCAAATGTCAGACGTGCCAGAACCACGTGCCAGAGACACCGGATGCAACTGCCGAGCATGCCGGAACCTCCTGCTCAACTCGCTGTAACCACCTGCCGGGGACGCCAAAATCACCTGTCAGCTAGGCCAGAACCACGTGGCGGACTCTATGGAATCACCCGCCGGGCATGCCGGAACCAGCTCTCAGACGTGCCAGAAGCACGTGCCGGACACGCCGGAACCACCTACTAGAGAGACCGGAACCACCTGCCAGACCCGCCTGAACCACCTGCTGAGTACGCTGGAACAACCTGCTCTACTCGCTGGAGCAACCTGCTGGACACGCCAAAATCACCTGATGGCTACGCCAGCACCACTCGGCAGACAAGCCAGAATCACCTGCAGGGTATGCCGGAACCACCTCTCAGACGTGCCAGAACCCCTTGTCGGACACTCCGGAATCACCTGTCAGGCATGCCGGAACCACCTCTCGAGCGTGCCAGAATGACGTGCCAGAGACACCGGATGCACCTGCCGAGCACGCCGGAACCTCCTCTTCGACTCGCCGGAACCACCAGCCAGAGACGCCAAAATCCCCTGCCAGGTAGGCCAGAATCACATGGCGGACGCTCCGGAATCTCCCGCCGGGAAGGTAGGAACCACCTCTCAAACATACTGGAAGCACGTGCCGGACATGCCGGCACCACGTACTGGACAGACCAGAAACACCTGCCGGACCTGCCTGAACCACCTGCTGAGCACACCGGAACAACTTGCTCGACTCGCTGGAGCCACCTGCTGGACACCCCAAAATCACCAGCCAGCTATGCCAGAGCCACTTGCCGTACACTCCGGAATCACCTGCTGGTTACACCAGAGCCACTTGGTGGACAATCCAGAATCACCTGCCGGACATGCCAGAACCACCTGTCACACATGCCGGAACCACGTGCCTGACACGCCGGAACCACCTCGCGGACAGACCGGAACCACCTACCAGACATGCCTGAACCACCTGCCGAGCATGCCGGAACCACCTGCCGGACACGCCAAAACCACCTGCGGGCTAGGCCAGAACCACTTGTAGGACTCTCCTGGAGCACCTGCCGGGCATGCGGGAACCACCTCTCAGACGTGCCAGAACCACGTGCGGCACATGACGGAACCCATTACGGACAGACCGGAACCACCTGCTGGACACGCCAGAATCACCTGCCAAGAACACCGGAACCACCTGAACAGCTCGCCAGAAACACCTGCCGGACATGCCAAAATCACCTGCCGGCTACACCAGAACCTCTTGCCGGACACTCCGGAATCACCTGCCAGACATGATGCAACCAAATGTCAGACGTGCCAGAACCACGTGCCAGAGACACCGGATGCAACTGCCGAGCATGCCGGAACCTCCTGCTCAACTCGCTGTAACCACCTGCCGGGGACGCCAAAATCACCTGTCAGCTAGGCCAGAACCACGTGGCGGACTCTATGGAATCACCCGCCGGGCATGCCGGAACCAGCTCTCAGACGTGCCAGAAGCACGTGCCGGACACGCCGGAACCACCTACTAGAGAGACCGGAACCACCTGCCAGACCCGCCTGAACCACCTGCTGAGTACGCTGGAACAACCTGCTCTACTCGCTGGAGCAACCTGCTGGACACGCCAAAATCACCTGATGGCTACGCCAGCACCACTCGGCAGACAAGCCAGAATCACCTGCAGGGTATGCCGGAACCACCTCTCAGACGTGCCAGAACCCCTTGTCGGACACTCCGGAATCACCTGTCAGGCATGCCGGAACCACCTCTCGAGCGTGCCAGAATGACGTGCCAGAGACACCGGATGCACCTGCCGAGCACGCCGGAACCTCCTCTTCGACTCGCCGGAACCACCAGCCAGAGACGCCAAAATCCCCTGCCAGGTAGGGCCAGAATCACATGGCGGACGCTCGGAATCTCCCGCCGGGGAAGGTAGGAACCACCTCTCAAACATACTGGAAGCACGTGCCGGACATGCCGGCACCACGTACTGGACAGACCAGAAACACCTGCCGGACCTGCCTGAACCACCTGCTGAGCACACCGGAACAACTTGCTCGACTCGCTGGAGCCACCTGCTGGACACCCCAAAATCACCAGCCAGCTATGCCAGAGCCACTTGCCGTACACTCCGGAATCACCTGCTGGTTACACCAGAGCCACTTGGTGGACAATCCAGAATCACCTGCCGGACATGCCAGAACCACCTGTCACACATGCCGGAACCACGTGCCTGACACGCCGGAACCACCTCGCGGACAGACCGGAACCACCTACCAGACATGCCTGAACCACCTGCCGAGCATGCCGGAACCACCTGCCGGACACGCCAAAACCACCTGCGGGCTAGGCCAGAACCACTTGTAGGACTCTCCTGGAGCACCTGCCGGGCATGCGGGAACCACCTCTCAGACGTGCCAGAACCACGTGCGGCACATGACGGAACCCATTACCGGACAGACCGGAACCACCTGCTGGACACGCCAGAATCACCTGCCAAGAACACCGGAACCACCTGAACAGCTCGCCAGAAACACCTGCCGGACATGCCAAAATCACCTGCCGGCTACACCAGAACCTCTTGCCGGACACTCCGGAATCACCTGCCAGACATGATGCAACCAAATGTCAGACGTGCCAGAACCACGTGCCAGAGACACCGGATGCAACTGCCGAGCATGCCGGAACCTCCTGCTCAACTCGCTGTAACCACCTGCCGGGGACGCCAAAATCACCTGTCAGCTAGGCCAGAACCACGTGGCGGACTCTATGGAATCACCCGCCGGGCATGCCGGAACCAGCTCTCAGACGTGCCAGAAGCACGTGCCGGACACGCCGGAACCACCTACTAGAGAGACCGGAACCACCTGCCAGACCCGCCTGAACCACCTGCTGAGTACGCTGGAACAACCTGCTCTACTCGCTGGAGCAACCTGCTGGACACGCCAAAATCACCTGATGGCTACGCCAGCACCACTCGGCAGACAAGCCAGAATCACCTGCAGGGTATGCCGGGAACCACCTCTCAGACGTGCCAGAACCCCTTGTCGGACACTCCGGAATCCCCTGTCAGGCATGCCGGAACCACCTCTCGAGCGTGCCAGAATGACGTGCCAGAGACACCGGATGCACCTGCCGAGCACGCCGGAACCTCCTCTTCGACTCGCCGGAACCACCAGCCAGAGACGCAAAATCCCCTGCCAGGTAGGCCAGAATCACATGGCGGACGCTCCGGAATCTCCCGCGGGGAAGGTAGGAACCACTCTCAAAACATACTGGAAGCACGTGCCGGACATGCCGGCACACGTACTGGACAGACCAGAAACACCTGCCGGGACCTGCCTGAACCACCTGCTGAGCACACCGGAACAACTTGCTCGACTCGCTGGAGCCACCTGCTGGACACCCCCAAAATCACCAGCCAGCTATGCCAGAGCCACTTGCCGTACACTCCGGAATCACCTGCTGGTTACACCAGAGCCACTTGGTGGACAATCCAGAATCACCTGCCGGACATGCCAGAACCACCTGTCACACATGCCGGAACCACGTGGCCTGACACGCCGGAACCACCTCGCGGACAGACCGGAACCACCTACCAGACATGCCTGAACCACCTGCCGAGCATGCCGGAACCACCTGCCGACCACGCCAAAACCACCTGCGGGCTAGGCCAGAACCCACTTGTAGGACTCTCTGGAGCACCTGCCGGGCATGCGGGA
>NW_027225154.1:2500-22159 GCF_041296235.1 Equus asinus
GCGGGTCGACCAGATGTCCGCACCGAGCGCCCCGCGGGGCCGCGGGGCCGCGGGGCCGCGGGGCGCTCGGCCTTCTCGGAGCCCCGAGGGCTCCCTGGAGGCCGCCGGGGCCGCCGCCCTGCCGGGTCGACCAGCTGTCCGGCCCGGACTTGGTCCCCGGAGTGGGGCGCGCGGGTCGACCAGATGTCCGCGGCGCCCGGGGCCGGGTCCCGGGTCTCTGGGTGCTCTGGGTGCGCTCCCGGCCCTCTGTCGGCTCCGAAGGCCCCGCGGACTCGTAGCCACGGGGTCCGGCGGCGCGCGGGTCGACCAGATGTCCGCGACGAGCGCCGCGGGGACGCGGGGCGCTCGGCCTTCTCGGAGCCCCGAGGGCTCCCTGGAGGCTGCGGACGAGCAGCCGCGAGGCCCCCGGGGCAGCCGCCCTGCCGGGTCGACCAGCTGTCCGGCCCGGACTCGGTCCCCGGACCGGGGCGCGCGGGTCGACCAGATGTCCGCGGCGCTCGGGGCCGGGCCCCGGGGCTCTGGGTGCTCTGGGTGCGCTCCCGGCCCTCTGTCGGCTCCGAAGGCCCCGCGGACTCGTAGCCACGGGGTCCGGCGGCGCGCGGGTCGACCAGATGTCCGCGCCGAGCGCCGCGGGACCGCAGGGCGCTCGGCCTTCTCGGAGGCTCGAGGGCTCCGGCGACCCGGCGGACGAGCAGCGGCGAGGCCGCTGGGGCCGCCGCCCTGCCGGGTCGACTGGCGACCCGGCCCCCGGGTCTCGGGTCTCGGGGGGGTGGGCGGGTCGACCAGATGTCCGCACCGAGCGCCCCGCGGGGCCGCGGGGCCGCGGGGCGCTCGGCCTTCTCGGAGCCCCGAGGGCTCCCTGGAGGCCGCCGGGGCCGCCGCCCTGCCGGGTCGACCAGCTGTCCGGCCCGGACTTGGTCCCCGGACCGGGGCGCGCGGGTCGACCAGATGTCCGCGGCGCTCGGGGCCGGGTCCCGGGTCTCTGGGTGCTCTGGGTGCGCTCCCGGCCCTCTGTCGGCTCCGAAGGCCCCGCGGACTCGTAGCCACGGGGTCCGGCGGCGCGCGGGTCGACCAGATGTCCGCGCCGAGCGCCGCGGGGCCGCGGGGCGCTCGGCCTTCTCGGAGCACCGAGGGCTCCCTGGAGGCTGCGGACGAGCAGCCGCGAGGCCCCCGGGGCAGCCGCCCTGCCGGGTCGACCAGCTGTCCGGCCCGGACTTGGTCCCCGGACCGGGGCGCGCGGGTCGACCAGATGTCCGCGGCGCTCGGGGCCGGGTCCCGGGGCTCTGGGTGCTCTGGGTGCGCTCCCGGCCCTCTGTCGGCTCCGAAGGCCCCGCGGACTCGTAGCCACGGGGTCCGGCGGCGCGCGGGTCGACCAGATGTCCGCGCCGAGCGCCGCGGGACCGCAGGGCGCTCGGCCTTCTCGGAGGCTCGAGGGCTCCGGCGACCCGGCGGACGAGCAGCGGCGAGGCCGCCGTGGCCGCCGCCCTGCCGGGTCGACCGGCGACCCGACCCCCCGTGTCTCGGGGGGGGGGGGGGGGGGCGGGTCGACCAGATGTCCGCACCGAGCGCCGCGGGGCCGTGGGGCCGCGGGGCGCTCGGCCTTCTCGGAGCCCCGAGGGCTCCCTGGAGGCTGCGGACGAGCAGCCGCGAGGCCCCCGGGGCAGCCGCCCTGCCGGGTCGACCGGCGGCCCGGCCCGGACTCGGGCCCCGGGTCCCGTGGCGCGCGGGTCGACCAGATGTCCGCGCCGAGCGCCACATGGCTGCGGGTCGCTCCGGCTTCTCGCAGTCCCGAGGGTTCCGCGGGCACGTAGCTGCGAGACCCGGGCGGCTGCCCTCCGCCCGGCTCACGGGGCGCTCGTGTCCATCAGCTGGTCGTGCGGAAATCCCGTGGTTGGCCTCCCTCCCTCCCTCCCTCCCTCCCTCCCTCCCTCCCTCGTCCAGCCGCCACGTTTTCGGGGTTCGTGCGACTGGGATGAAATAGACCTTCCCAACGTCAATCGGAGATCATCCATCATACCTCTCGAGTCCCCAAAAGCCAAGAAACACGCCAACCAAAACGCTTTTATTATGCCAACGGTTCCCGTTTTCATTCCTATCGTTTAGGGAGGTTTGGTGGCAGCAGCGGCCGAAAGCAAAAGGAAACCCGAGGAAAGCGGCTCCATCCACCAGGGCTGTGTCTCATCGGTGCCGACGCAGGAGGGACGGGCTTCGTTCGTTCGTTCGCTGCGGCCCAAATTCCCGGGCCGCCCGAGGACCGCTCGCACCGGCCCGAGGGAGGGAGCCCCGGCAGGCAGGATGCCTCCGGGGAAATGGCCAAGTCGACCGCGCGACCCACAACCCGCCCGACTGGGGGCGAGAAGGAGCATGGAGGAGGACTCCGTCCCCTAGTCGGCAGACGGCCCCGGGACAGGGACGTTCGCCAAAACCTCCCCAAGGCCGCTTTCCGTGACCGAGTCGGCCTCCCCGCCTGTACTCGTCCCGGCCCGAGAAACGAGACGCGGGGTGGATCGGGACCAGGCCACGCACCAGGCCGGCCGGCGCGGCATCCTCCCTCCCCCGACCTGACCTGACCTGGACGAACGCCTCCCCATCGCCCGCCCCCGCGAGGCTGATCCGTCCGGCCGGTGAGGAGGCCGCTTGTCGGGCGCCACCTGCTGCCCGGCATCCTCTTATATAGTGTTCGAGGAGGTCGACCAGGTGGCCCGGCCTGGATTGGGGGGGGGGGGGGCGCGGGGTGCGGTGTCCCGGGCGGCGGGGGACGGGGGGGGGGGTAGGAGTGGAGAGGGAAAGGTGGGCGTGGAGAATGCCGGGGTCGGGGGTCGGCGCGGGGCGGGGCGGGAGTTGGGGATAGGGGAGGGGCGGGAGGCCGTCTGGACATGGAGGGTCGGAAGAGCGGTGGTGACAATGATTTTCATTATCATTTAGAAAGAAGAACGTGGACTTCTTTAGAGGAGTCCTTTGAATAGCTTCTCCATTTAGTTAACATACATCCAAATGGAGGTCGGGAAACTTGGGTCCTGTTAACATATGGATGGAAGTGGAAAGAACTATCGCGATGACCGTCCTTGTGTTTCTTTTATTTTTTCTTTCTTCCTGCTCCCCAAAGCCGCCCCCCCCACCCCCGCCCCGCCCCGCCCCGCCCCGCCCCGTCCCGTCCCGTCCCGTCCATAGTTGTAGGTTCCAGTGGTAGGTCTTTCGCGTTTCTGCTATGTGGGACGCCGCCTCGGCGTGGCTTGAAGGGCGATGCTGGGTCTGGGGCTGCGCCCAGGATCCGAACCGGTGAAAACCTGGGCCGTCGAAGCCGGGGGCCGGGGTGGGGGGCGCTACTTGACCGTTCGTCCACGGGCTCGGCCCCCGGCCCCTTGTTTTCTAGGGAGAGAGACAGAGAGACCCGATCCATTTTCCCTTGGCCTCTAAAGCGTGCGTGTGGTCGAAAGGCGACAGAGAGAGGGGTTCTGGTCCAGAAAGCCCCGACTGCGCCGCCGCGGGGATCGGTCGGTTCCGCCCGAACCGTCCGAGTCGGAAAGGAACGGACAGCTTTCCTCCTTTGGGCCCCTGACTTGGGACCGACAGGGGAAGAGGAACAGGCCTCTCTCCCTCACACCCTGGCCCCTTCCTCCAGGACGCCCTCCTTCTAGTCAGCCCGCCTCTGGCTTTTCCACACGCCGACGACCGCTCGTCGGCATGGACCCACCTTCCTTGGGGGACACCACCACACGACTCTCCCACTCGTCTGCCTGCCTTTCGTTGGCGTCGCTGCCAAAGGCGAGGGGTAGGGGTGGCGGTGGCAGGGACGGCAGGGGCCCAGCGGCTCTCTGGCGGGTGAGGAAGTCTTGCTGGTTCTCCTAGGTCGGTGATCTTTCTCGATCTCCACACACATTCTTCGTTTGGGGAGCCAAGAGACGCCCTCTGAGGAATCCCTATGGCCAGGGTCGATCACTTACTCGCTCACTGCCTCGGCCTCGGCCTCGGCCTCTGTCCATCTTGTCTCTCTCCCTCCCTCCCTCCCTCCCTCCCTCCCTCCCTCCCTCCCTCCCTCCCTCGTCGGTCTCTGTGTGTGGACGTCTAGGTGGAGGCGAGGCAGGGAGGCCACCCACCCACCCACCCACCCACCTACCTCGTGGTTTACCACACGCTCTACACGGAGGTAGAATTCCCATCCCACCGAATCCATCCTTTCCACGGGGCACAAGCCAGTGGCCTTCGGGAGTCTCTCTCCCCAAGGTGGCGCATCCGTCATGGCTATCTATTTCCAGAAGGTTTCCGTTTCCATCCCCTCCCCCCGAAAGAAAAAACGGCCCCACTCCCGGATCTGCCCCACCACGATCACCACCACCGCTGCCGCCGCCGCCGCCGCCGCCATCTGCTGTCGCCCTCTAGGGTTGGACCGTTCTAGCTCTCTCCTCTGTGTGGAATCGCAACGTAGGTCGCCTTGGATGTCTGGCACCTCTCACTTAGCAGAAGGTTTTGGAGGCTCAGGCTGGGCCACGCTTTGGCCCGGGTCAGTGTTCCGTTCCTCCGGATGGCTTCCTCGTTTTCCACGAGAAGGAGCCGTGAAGACGGAAAGGAAGGGCGGATGGATGGCTTTTCCCGTGCTACCGAGTCCCTCTCCCCTTTTCCCCAAAGCGTGAGGGGCGGTCGAGAGGATCGTCTCTGATGACAAAAGTCAGAGGCACCCCGGGTCAGACACCGTGCGAGGCGTTGGTGTGTTCTCGAGAGGAGAACACGTCCCCGTCAGCGTTTCCTGTCGTTCTCGTTCCGAAAGGATTCACGCGCCACCCCGTCTCCCTCAAGGTCTTAGGGCTGTCGTGCTCCGCAGCCGTCACGTGTCGTGGATCCTGGGCACCACCACGCCACCCCGCCCCCCCCCCCCCCGCCATAGCTGTCGATCGCTATGTGGCACGCCTACGTTTGCCCAAAAGAGCAGTCCGATGGACAGCGTGGTGCTTTTCCCAGCAGGCAGGCAGGTGAGAGTCACCCCTCTAGAAGGTTTCCAAGCCCCGTTCCATTCTCAGAGGCAGCTCCTTTGGCCATCAAGGAGGCAGGCGATGGGGGTGGGGGTGGGGATGGGGATGGGGCAGGGGCCTCTGTCCCTCTGTCGCGGTAGAAATGATTGGGAAAGGAGGGACAATGGGCGTAGGTCGACCATCCTGGGCGGTGGTGCTTTGGGAGCTTTTTCTAGAAGAAGGAGCGAACGGCGTTCCCTGGGAAGGGAGGAAACCAGAGGAGGTCCCCCTCAGACCGACCTGGCACGAGAAGGACACACACTCTCTCTCTCTCTCTCTCTCTCTCTCTCTCTCCCTTTTCTTCCTGACTTGAAATCAGGAGACAAAACTCCCCTGCCAAAGGGGCCCTCCCAAAACGGGGAGTGAGGAAGACCTCCTTCTCTTCACGGCTGAAGTTCTCCCTGCCTTTCCTGGACGGGAAGGATAGCACCTACGCCCGCTGCCGTCGGTGACTTTTAGTCCCCCTGGAGAGGAAGAAATTCTTTCCCGTGGCCGAACCCTGGCGGTTCGTTCGTGCTGCAGAGGACGTGACCCTCTCTGACACACCCAGGAACCTCCTCGCTCCGGGTCGAGGAGAGGGAGTTCTGTTCTGTGGTTTAGAATGGTGCTTAAAAAGGGATGTCGCTTACAAAGGGTCCTCGTCCCCCTTCCTAAACCTAAACGGACGGCTCGGCTCGGAGGCGTGAGATACGTTTCGCATCCTCCTCGTCGTCTTCACTCAAAGTTTTATTGGAGTTTGGAAGATTTTATTTTTTGTCTTTCCTTTTTCTCCCCAAAGCCCCCCGGTACGTAGTTGTGTGTTCTTCGCGGTGGGTCCTTCTAGCGGTGGTATGTGGGACGCCGCCTCAGCGTGGTTTGATGAGCAGTGCCGTGTCCGCGCCCGGGATCCGAACGAACCGATGAAACACTGGGCTGCCTGCAGCGGAGCGCGCGAACTTAACCACTCGGCCACGGGGCCAGCCCCTTACTGGATTTTCAAAACAACTCCGGGGGCCGGCCCGGTGGCGCGGCGGTGAAGTTCGCACGTTCTGCTCCGCCGGCCCCGGGTTCGCCGGTCCGGATCCCGGGCGCAGGACCCGGCACCGCTTGGCGAGCCACGCTGTGGCAGGCGTCCCACCTGGAAAGTAGAGGGGGATGGGCACGGATGTCAGCTCAGGGCCAGTCTTCCTCGGCCGACAGAGGAGGATTGGTGGCAGATGTTCGCTCAGGGCTCATCTTCCTCAAAAATAAAATAATAAATCGATTCGATAAAATGTCAAATAACACAACCGCGGGATCACGCTTAGAGTCACCCTTGGCCCGATGATGCCACTCCCCACCCCCCCCACCCCCCTGCCCCCCACCATTTGGAGGTGCCGTCAGTGGGATTCGTTCCTGTTTGTCCATCTTTCTTCCTCTTTTTTTTTTTTTTTTTAAAGACTGGCACCCGAGCTCATTGCCAATCTTTTCTTTTCTTTTTATTCCTCCTCCTTCTTCTTCTTCTCCCCAGAGCACCCCAGTACCTAGTTCTATATTCTCTTTGAGGGTCCCTCTGGTTCTGCCGTGTGGGACGCCACCTCAGCGTGGTTTGATGAGCGGTGCCGTGTCCGAGCCCAGGATCCGAACCTTCCAAGCCCCGGGCCGCTGAAGCGGAGCGTGCAAACTCAACCGCTCGGCCACGGGGTCAGCCCCTCCCTTCCTTCCTTCCTTCCTTCCTTCCTTCCTTCCTTCCTTCCTTCCTTCCTTCCTTCCTAAGGAGGAGGAGGCAGGCACTGTGTGAAGTCGCCAGTGAGTCTGTGGAAAGAGACGGAGGATTTCCCATGGGAAGCCGGGGCGGGGGACACGGACCGATGTCGTGCGAACTTGAAGGTGAAAGATCAAAAAACCCACACACGCCTAGAGCGGCGGGTTGCCCGTTAGGAGTTTGCTTGCCGGGCCCATAACGCAGGGCTCATCGATGAGCCAAACCGTCCGTGATCCTCAAGCAGTCTAGTAGGGTTAGAGAAAGGAGGGGGGCACTCTTTCTGCCCCAGATGAGGCGAGTTTCTCAGACAGCCACCCTGCCCCAACATCTCCCCTCCCTGCCTCCCGGCCCTTGGTGGACTGCGGCCTAAGGGTGGGGGAATTGAAGAAAGCCGTTCAATGGAAAAAAGCCCGAGGCCATGGGAGAGAGCTTCCTGCACTTGAATGAAGCCCTGACGCCAGGCCCATCGGAATGAATGGGCCTGACCTCCCCTCCCCCCTCCCCCCTCCCCCCTCCCAGGCTGGCGACTCGGCAGTGGAAGGCTAGGGGTTTCTTCCGAAATGGTGAACCGGCCCCCTTGTCCACAGGAAAACCACACACGGGTACAGCCTAGGCCGGATCTCAGGCCAAGTCGTCAGGGTGGCAAGATGATGGCGGATGAGAGGAAACTTGTTCTGGGACCGCACCGCCCCCCCCCCATCGCCTCTCTGGCTGAGAAGAGGGCTGGGGAGCGGTGAGGGTCAGGGGGAGAGTGGGGGCGGGGCCGGGACAGGGACCACCGGGCAGTAGGACGGGAGTAGCCCTGAGGCCTGCCTGCCTGCTTCCTTCCCTGCCGGCGCAGGGCTGAGAGAGGCACGGGGCACGCTGGCTCCTGCCCCTTCACTCATTCGGGAAGCCTCCTGTTGTTGCTCCTGAGGTGCCGGCTGCGGTGACAGACAGAGCAAAACTCCTCTCTCTGTCTATTTCTTCAAAGGCCCGAGTCTGAGCTACGACAGATTCCCCTGTGGCTCAACCCGCAACCTCCCATCCTGCCAGACCAGACCCCTTGTCTAAAAACCTCCACTGGAGGAGCTCTTCCACCTGACTCGGAAAGGAAACACCAGCCCCGCCTCAGCCTCACACCCACCACCACCACCACCACCCGCCCCCCCCCCCCGCCCCACTCTCCTCCGGACCCAGATACCTAACAGAGGGAACAAAAATCCAAAAATCCTGCTGCTCTCCTTCTACCACCTCCACTTCAGAAGAGTCAGTCTCCCCCGAACACCTCAGACTCTGTGACTTCCCGCGGCCTCCCTTTCCCCGTCCCCATTCTCTCCCCGGACGGGCCCCATCTTACACTTGAACGACAGCTCCACCGCTCGGGGCAGCTGGACACGATGTCCCAAAGTGGCCCGGACGGTAGCCTGGTCGATTCCAAAGGACCCACGCACGCAGTCGGCCATAAACGTGGTGTGGAGATCGTGGACGTTTGCGGGCCTCTGATGAAATCGCTGCTCCGGGGACCCCGGCGTCTAGGACCCGTCTTCTCCGTGTTCTTCACACCGTTGCTCCTGGGCCGGTTATTCTCTTCCCTCTCACTGACCTTAACGTTTTGTCTCTGCCATTGAATTTTGACTGTGCGAATGTGACTTGCCGCTGTAGGGCTGCGTGGATCTCTCAGGCATCCTGCTGTGCCGTGCGGGGGGGGGGGGGGGGGGGAATCCTTGGTGGGTGGGTCGATAGACGTCCCTTTGGTTGTGCCCTGGAGGGGAGAGACAGAGGGGACGACTCAATCCACCACGAACGCTGATGTCGCTCCGATAAACCTGTAGCGGTGATTCTAGTTTATGGCCCGTGTCCTGAAAATAACTTCCCGAAGGGCCAGCCCGGCGGCACAGCGGTTAAGTTCGCACGTTCCGTTTTGTCAGCCAGGGGTTCGCAGGTTCGGATCCAGGGTGCGGACGTGGCGCCGCTTGGCGAGCCACGCTGTGGTCAGCGTCCCGCCTATCAAGGGGAGGGGGATGGGCACGGATGTTAGCTCGGGACCACTCTCCCGGGGCAAAAAGAGGAGAATTGGCAGCAGGTGTCAGCTCGGGGCTCGTCTTCCTCGAAAAATAAATTAATTAAATTAATAAAAACAACTTCCCAAACCTCTCTGATAACTTGAAGCTTTGAAGTTTTGCGAGGTGAAATCAGGTGATAAAAAAGTCCACGGACGGGGGCGGCCCCGTGGCCGAGTGGTTAAGTTCACAAGCTCCCCTTCGGCGGCCCAGGGTTTTGCCGGTTCAGATCCCGGGCACGGCACGGACACGGCACCGCTCGTCGGGCCGTGTGGAGGCGGCGTCCCACATGCCACAACTGGAAGGGCCCTCAACTAAGATAGACAACTATGTCATGGGGGGGATTGGGGGAGAAAAATCGGGAGGGGGGGGAAAAGAAAACAAAAACGGAAGATTGGCAACAGGCGTTAGCTCTGTGAGGGCCGATCTTCCTCACCCAAAAACTAAAGTGAGATGAAATCAAATAAAGCGAAGGAAAAGATAAACCTATGAAATCCCATGTTTCTAAAAGTGGCCAAGTGTTTAGAAATTGGCCAAGCGACGGAATGCTCATGGGAAGGACAGTTCCTAATTGCTGGCTTCTTAGTTTTCACCAAAATTAAGGTTCGTGAGGGTTAAAAAATCTACTTAACAAATGCGATGAAAGCCACTAGGCCGGCCCGGTGGCGCGCTGGTTAAGTGTGCCTGTTCCGCTTCGCCGGCCCGGGGTTCGCCAGTTCGGATCCCGGGGGTGGACGTGGCACCGCTGGGCGAGCCACGTGGTGGTAGGCGTCCCACATATGAAATAGAGGAAGATGGGCACGGAGGTGAGCTCAGGGCCAGCCTTCCTCGGCAAAAAGAGGAGGATTGGCAGCAGTTAGCTCAGGGCTCATCGTCCTCAAAACAAAACAAAACAAAACAAAAAGCCACTAAAAGTGAATATGGGAAACATCTTTGTGTTCAAGGAAAGTGAGATGGCTGCCTTCAGGCAAGAGGGCCTAAAAAGTAAAGATCGTTTTGTCTGTGAAAAGGTGATCAAAGTTTCACGGGGAAAATAATCTGAGAAAAAGGCCTGTTCGTGGTCAAGTGGCCTAAAATTGGAACGAGTGGACAGATAGAAATGGCGAGCGATAGGATCTATGGGAGTCTATGAGGAAGCCATTGGGTGTCGGCCTAATTCGGCCTGACAGTGTTTTTCGAAAAGGGCCTGACGTGGCCGTCGAGCACAGCATCGCATCGTAGATCCGCTTTACACATTTCCTACGGCAAGAACCAATGCCCTTAAGGGAAAGGAGCAGCTTCCCCGTGCTCGGGCCTTTCCTTAAGGAGAGGCATCTTTCCTTAGGCTAGGAGCGGATGGTTGCGCTCACCTTTGACCATCCGGCTCCCCTGTGACCACCCAGGCCCAGACAACCGACCTGCCACCCAGCAGTGTCTGTCGATCGCTGTGCCGACAGAGCAGTCTCGCGACTATCATCCAAGGGACCTTTCGATCCTATGTGAAACGTCCTCTCTGGGGGTCTAGAAGCACTCTGTACACCCCACTTCCCGGGCACCCTCTCTTCCTTCGGGAAGAAAGGCCCCGGGCCACAGTCCTCACATTTTAGCTCAGAATAAACGCACCCCGATTTTCACGGATAGATTGGTTCCGGATTATTTCCGTCGACAGAATGGAATCAAGTCAATGAGTTTCAAGATCGGAGGGAAGCTGATGCAAAATCAGAATTTGTTTTTCTCACTCCCGAAAGGATACTTTTCTCTAACTTCTAGTCTCCTCCTGATAAAGACATTGGAAAAGGTTTCTCTTGACCTCTGAGGGAATCGACACCAAAGACAGAGATCCTCCATTTTGTCAGAATGATTTCCTAGGCCTCCAATGGAGGAGGCCTCCCTCGGACGGGAGCTCAGCTTTTGTTTTGCAACAGTTTTCCTCTCTCTGCTTGCCTTTAACATCTCCTTTCCCGTTCTTCTTTTTTGGAAGGGAAATACGTGCACCGCTGGGGAAAAAAAAAAAAAAAAGAATTTTCTAAATGACCAAAGAAGATCTACGACTGTTGTTATTTTGGTTTCACGGAGCAGTTCCACGTCCACATTTACTCCATTTTAAACACCCACACACACTCACAGCACGGCGCTGTGAGGATGTCCCGGGGAACTCGATTTGTGGAGGGAATGGCTGTGAGGTCTCTGCCCCCCAACCCCCACCATTTGGGTGCTTCTGCTTGTTGATGAGGACGGGAAGCCCTGCTGAAATCCATATTCTTATCACCACACGTGCATCTGCACCCATGCTCCCCCCCGTGTGTCGTCTTTGGGCTTTGCTGTGGCCCCGTGCGGAGGGAGACCTGTTTTGTGTTGTAAACTTTTCCGCGGCCAAGCGGCTCGGTCCTTTCCTCTACGACTTGTGGGCTCTGTCTGTCCGTCTGCCTTAGAGAGACCCTCTGGGCCGGAAGTGACAGGCTGCACACAATTCCTGACAGACTGCGGACAATTCCTCCGTCGTCACGGTCCTTCTCTGATGACGTGCATGGTTTCGGTTTGACAGCGACCCCCACCCCCCACCCCGCCGTGATTTTCTAAGTCCTCCCGGGAGCCCGGGAAGTGCTCGGGCCGCTCCGGGAAGCGGGGGCCGGCAGCCCCGGCCTGCCCCGTGGCATCTCCGGGGACTTTTCCACCTCTGTCCGCGTCAGCCAGCCGGCAGCCCCGCGCCCGGCCCGGCCCAGAAGTCACGTGGGGAGTCTGTCCCCTTCCTGGCAAGCCCACCCACCCCACCCCCCTCCCCGCCGATTTTCCAACACCTCCTTCTGCGCCCAGGGTTGCCCTGTGCTGCCTGGGAGCTCCGAGGTGGACACCCTGGGGCCTCACGTGGTGACCTCCCGGCCGCCCCAAGCGGGCCCAGAGAGAAAGAGAGAGAGAGAGAGACAGAGAGAGACAGAGACAGAGACAGAGACAGAGAGAGACAGAGACAGAGACAGAGACAGAGACAGAGAGAGACCTGACCCGGCGGTGGGCTCAGGCTGTGCACTCTCGCTGGCTGGTGACCCGGTTCCCTCCCGCTGACCCCTCCGCGCCGGTCGTTGGGCGCCATCTGGCGGCCGCTTTTACAGAGTGGCCCTCCTCCGGAGCCCCGGCGACATGAGCAAGGGATGGGACTCGCAGGACGTCTGTGTGGTTTCCAGTGTGGGGCTGTGTGGAACAGAGCTGCTAAGAACATTCATGCCCCGGATTCTGTGTGAATGAACAGGAACGTGGCCGCAGCCCCCACCCCGCCCCCCGCCCCAGCCCCCGGGAGTGGTGGGAGTGGTGCCCTCCAGACCACCCTCGGGTTGGATGCCTCCCTCCCTGGAAGGACTCACGGGACTCCACAAAAGCTGACTTCCTGGAGGTCCAGCGGAGACCCCCAAGGCCCAAGGCCCCCCCCCCCCCACCCACCCACCACAGATCACTGTGGAAGCCTTAACGACCCAAGGCTCCAGCTACATACAGACGCTCTTAGGAGGCAAGATACACCAAAGGCTTATGTAGGTTGCCACTTTCGGTGGTTGTTTCCGCGGCGTGTCAGTTTTGGAACCCGCCACGCCCTTTTTCACAGAGGCCATACCGTTTCCCTTCACCACCAGTGAGGCGTGAGTGACTGACTTGGCTTCTCCGCGACCTGACTAGCAGTTTGATCCTGTTCCGGTATTTGGAAGAAGGCAGTCTCACCCATGTGTCCCCACAATGTCTCCCTCTAATTTTCTCACTTGCTTTTCCAGGGAACAGCTCACATCTTTTCATGCGCTTATCGGTCATCCATGCGTACCTCCTCCACCCCAGGTGAAAGTGCCTGCTCTGTCTATTGGTCTTCCATTCGTTTTGTATTTTTCAGTGTTGATTTCCCCCGGGTCTCCACTCCATTGTGGGTTTTGTTTTTTGTTTTTTGTTTTTTGTTTTTTTTTTTTGCTTAAAGATTGTCACCTGAGCTAGGCACTGTTGCGCTGCTTCCTCAGTTTCAGAGGGTACCTTTTTCAGGGTTGCTTTTTGACCGGGTCTCCTCGCCATTGTATTTTTTTATTTTTTTTTTTTTTGCTTAAAGATTGCCACCTGAGCTAGCCTCTGTTGCCCATCTTCTTCGGTTTCAGAGGGTAGATTTCTCAGTGTTGCTTTTTCGCCAGCTCTCCACGCCCTGGCGTCTTTTTTTTTTCTGCTTGAAGGCTGCAACCTGAGCTAGCTTCTTTTGCCCATGTTCCTCAGTTTCAGAGGGTGGATTTCTCCGTGTTGCTTTTTCCCCAGGTCTCCACACCCTTGTGTGTTTCTTTGGCTTAACGATTGCCACCTGAGGTAGCCACTGTTGCCCATCTTCGTCCGTTTCAGAGGGTGGATTTCTCAGTGTTGCCTTTTCGCCAGCTCCCCACGCCCTTGTGTGTTTCTTTTGCTTAAAGATTGTCACCTGAGCTAGGCACTGTTGCCCTGCTTCCTCAGTTTCAGAGGGTACCTTTTTCAGGGTTGCTTTTTCACCGGGTCTCCTCGCCATTGTATTTTTTTATCTTATTTTTTTTGCTTAAAGATTGCCACCTGAGCTAGCCTCTGTTGCGCTTCTTTCTCAGTTCTAGAGGGTAGATTTCTCCGTGTTGCTTTTTCCCCAGGTCTCCACGCACTTCCTTTTATTTTTCCTTAAAGATTGCCACCTGAGCTAGCCTCTGTTGCCCATCTTCGTCGGTTTCAGAGGGTAGATTTCTCACTGTTGCTTTTTTGCCAGGTCTGCACGCCCATGTGTTTTTTTTTCTGCTTAAAGGTTGCAACCTGAGCTAGCTTCTTTTGCCCATGTTCGTCAGTTTCAGAGGGTGGATTTCTCCGTGTTGCTTTTTCCCCAGGTCTCCACACCCTTGTGTGTTTCTTTGGCTTAACGATTGCCACCTGAGCTAGCCTCTGTTGACCATCTTCCTCAGTTTCAGAGGGTGGATTTCTGAATGTTGCTTTTTCCCCAGGTCTCCACGCCCTTGTGTGTTTCTTTTGCTTAACGATTGCCACCTGAAGCCAGCCTCTCTTGCCCATCTTCCTCAGTTTCAGAGGGTAGATATTTCAGGGTTGCTTTTTCCCCAGGTCTCCACGCCTTTGGGTTTTGTTTTTGCTTAACGATTGCCACCTGAGCTAGCCTCTGTTGCCCATATTCGTCCGTTTCAGAGGGTGGATTTCTCAGTGTTGCCTTTTCCCCAGGTCTCCACGCCCTTGTGTGTTTCTTTTGCTTAAAGATTGCCACCTGAGCTAGCCTCTCTTGCCCATGTTCCTCAGTTTCAGAGGGTAGATATTTCAGGGTTGCTTTGTCCCCAGGGCTCCACGCCTTTGTGCTTTGTTTTTGCTTAAGGATTGCCACCTGAGGTAGCCTCTCTTGCCCATCTTCCTCAGTTTCAGAGGGTGGATTTCTCCGTGTTGCTTTTTCCCCAGGTCTCCACGCCCTTGTGTGTTTCTTTTGCTTAACGATTGCCACCTGAGCTAGCCTCTGTTGCCCATCTTCGTCCGTTTCAGAGGGTGGATTTCTCAGTGTTGCCTTTTCGCCAGCTCCCCACGCCCTTGTGTGTTTCTTTTGCTTAAAGATTGTCACCTGAGCTAGGCACTGTTGCCCTGCTTCCTCAGTTTCAGAGGGTACCTTTTTCAGGGTTGCTTTTTGACCGGGTCTCCTCGCCATTGTATTTTTTTATCTTATTTTTTTTGCTTAAAGATTGCCACCTGAGCTAGCCTCTGTTGCGCTTCTTTCTCAGTTCTAGAGGGTAGATTTCTCCGTGTTGCTTTTTCCCCAGGTCTCCACGCACTTCCTTTTATTTTTCCTTAAAAATTGCCACCTGAGCTAGCCTCTGTTGTCCATCTTCGTCGGTTTCAGAGGGTAGATTTCTCACTGTGGCTTTTTTGCCAGGTCTGCACGCCCTTGTGTTTTTTTTCTGCTTAAAGGTTGCAACCTGAGCTAGCTTCTTTTGCCCATGTCCCTCAGTTTCAGAGGGTGGATTTCTCCGTGTTGCTTTTTCCCCAGGTCTCCAGACCCTTGTGTGTTTCTTTGGCTTAACGATTGCCACCTGAGGTAGCCTCTGTTGCCCATCTTCCTCAGTTTCAGAGGGTGGATTTCTGAATGTTGCTTTTTCCCCAGGTCTCCACGCCCTTGTGTGTTTCTTTTGCTTAACGATTGCCACCTGAAGCCAGCCTCTCTTGCCCATCTTCCTCAGTTTCAGAGGGTAGATATTTCAGGGTTGCTTTTTCCCCAGGTCTCCACGCCTTTGGGTTTTGTTTTTGCTTAACGAGTGCCACCTGAGCTAGCCTCTCTTGCCCATGTTCCTCAGTTTCAGAGGGTAGATATTTCAGGGTTGCTTTGTCCCCAGGGCTCCACGCCTTTGTGCTTTGTTTTTGCTTAAGGATTGCCACCTGAGGTAGCCTCTCTTGCCCATCTTCCTCAGTTTCAGAGGGTGGATTTCTCCGTGTTGCTTTTTCCCCAGGTCTCCACGCCCTTGTGTGTTTCTTTTGCTTAAAGATTGCCACCTGAGCTAGCCTCTGTTGCCCATCTTCGTCCGTTTCAGAGGGTGGATTTCTCAGTGTTGCCTTTTCGCCAGCTCCCCACGCCCTTGTGTGTTTCTTTTGCTTAAAGATTGTCACCTGAGCTAGGCACTGTTGCCCTGCTTCCTCAGTTTCAGAGGGTACCTTTTTCAGGGTTGCTTTTTCACCGGGTCTCCTCGCCATTGTATTTTTTTATCTTATTTTTTTTGCTTAAAGATTGCCACCTGAGCTAGCCTCTGTTGCGCTTCTTTCTCAGTTCTAGAGGGTAGATTTCTCCGTGTTGCTTTTTCCCCAGGTCTCCACGCACTTCCTTTTATTTTTCCTTAAAAATTGCCACCTGAGCTAGCCTCTGTTGCCCATCTTCGTCGGTTTCAGAGGGTAGATTTCTCACTGTTGCTTTTTTGCCAGGTCTGCACGCCCATGTGTTTTTTTTCTGCTTAAAGGTTGCAACCTGAGCTAGCTTCTTTTGCCCATGTCCCTCAGTTTCAGAGGGTGGATTTCTCCGTGTTGCTTTTTCCCCAGGCCTCCAGACCCTTGTGTGTTTCTTTGGCTTAACGATTGCCACCTGAGGTAGCCTCTGTTGCCCATCTTCGTCCGTTTCAGAGGGTGGATTTCTCAGTGTTGCCTTTTCGCCAGCTCCCCACGCCCTTGTGTGTTTCTTTTGCTTAAAGATTGTCACCTGAGCTAGGCACTGTTGCCCTGCTTCCTCAGTTTCAGAGGGTACCTTTTTCAGGGTTGCTTTTTGACCGGGTCTCCTCGCCATTGTATTTTTTTATCTTATTTTTTTTGCTTAAAAGATTGCCACCTGAGCTAGCCTCTGTTGCGCTTCTTTCTCAGTTCTAGAGGGTAGATTTCTCCGTGTTGCTTTTTCCCCAGGTCTCCACGCACTTCCTTCTATTTTTCCTTAAAAATTGCCACCTGAGCTAGCCTCTGTTGTCCATCTTCGTCCGTTTCAGTGGGTGGATTTCTCCGTGTTGCTTTTTCCCCAGGTCTCCACACCCTTGTGTGTTTCTTTGGCTTAACGATTGCCACCTGAGGTAGCCTCTGTTGCCCATCTTCCTCAGTTTCAGAGGGTGGATTTCTGAATGTTGCTTTTTCCCCAGGTCTCCACGCCCTTGTGTGTTTCTTTTGCTTAACGATTGCCACCTGAAGCCAGCCTCTCTTGCCCATCTTCCTCAGTTTCAGAGGGTAGATATTTCAGGGTTGCTTTTTCCCCAGGTCTCCACGCCTTTGGGTTTTGTTTTTGCTTAACGATTGCCACCTGAGCTAGCCTCTGTTGCCCATCTTCGTCCGTTTCAGAGGGTGGATTTCTCAGTGTTGCCTTTTCCCCAGGTCTCCACGCCCTTGTGTGTTTCTTTTGCTTAAAGATTGCCACCTGAGCTAGCCTCTCTTGCCCATGTTCCTCAGTTTCAGAGGGTAGATATTTCAGGGTTGCTTTGTCCCCAGGGCTCCACGCCTTTGTGCTTTGTTTTTGCTTAAGGATTGCCACCTGAGGTAGCCTCTCTTGCCCATCTTCCTCAGTTTCAGAGGGTGGATTTCTCCGTGTTGCTTTTTCCCCAGGTCTCCACGCCCTTGTGTGTTTCTTTTGCTTAACGATTGCCACCTGAGCTAGCCTCTGTTGCCCATCTTCGTCCGTTTCAGAGGGTGGATTTCTCAGTGTTGCCTTTTCGCCAGCTCCCCACGCCCTTGTGTGTTTCTTTTGCTTAAAGATTGTCACCTGAGCTAGGCACTGTTGCCCTGCTTCCTCAGTTTCAGAGGGTACCTTTTTCAGGGTTGCTTTTTCACCGGGTCTCCTCGCCATTGTATTTTTTTATCTTATTTTTTTTGCTTAAAGATTGCCACCTGAGCTAGCCTCTGTTGCGCTTCTTTCTCAGTTCTAGAGGGTAGATTTCTCCGTGTTGCTTTTTCCCCAGGTCTCCACGCACTTCCTTTTATTTTTCCTTAAAAATTGCCACCTGAGCTAGCCTCTGTTGTCCATCTTCGTCGGTTTCAGAGGGTAGATTTCTCACTGTGGCTTTTTTGCCAGGTCTGCACGCCCTTGTGTTTTTTTTCTGCTTAAAGGTTGCAACCTGAGCTAGCTTCTTTTGCCCATGTCCCTCAGTTTCAGAGGGTGGATTTCTCCGTGTTGCTTTTTCCCCAGGCCTCCACGCCCTTGTGTGTTTCTTTTGCTTAAAGATTGCCACCTGAAGCCAGCCTCTCTTGCCCATCTTCCTCAGTTTCAGAGGGTAGATATTTCAGGGTTGCTTTTTCCCCAGGTCTCCACGCCTTTGTGTTTTGTTTTTGCTTAACGATTGCCACCTGAGCTAGCCTCTCTTGCCCATGTTCCTCAGTTTCAGAGGGTAGATATTTCAGGGTTGCTTTGTCCCCAGGGCTCCACGCCTTTGTGCTTTGTTTTTGCTTAAGGATTGCCACCTGAGGTAGCCTCTCTTGCCCATCTTCCTCAGTTTCAGAGGGTGGATTTCTCCGTGTTGCTTTTTCCCCAGGTCTCCACGCCCTTGTGTGTTTCTTTTGCTTAAAGATTGCCACCTGAGCTAGCCTCTGTTGCCCATCTTCGTCCGTTTCAGAGGGTGGATTTCTCAGTGTTGCCTTTTCGCCAGCTCCCCACGCCCTTGTGTGTTTCTTTTGCTTAAAGATTGTCACCTGAGCTAGGCACTGTTGCCCTGCTTCCTCAGTTTCAGAGGGTACCTTTTTCAGGGTTGCTTTTTCACCGGGTCTCCTCGCCATTGTATTTTTTTATCTTATTTTTTTTGCTTAAAGATTGCCACCTGAGCTAGCCTCTGTTGCGCTTCTTTCTCAGTTCTAGAGGGTAGATTTCTCCGTGTTGCTTTTTCCCCAGGTCTCCACGCACTTCCTTTTATTTTTTTCCTTAAAAATTGCCACCTGAGCTAGCCCCTGTTGCCCATCTTCGTCGGTTTCAGAGGGTAGATTTCTCAGTGTTGATTTTTCCCCATTTCTCCACGCCCTCTTGCTTTTTTTTTTTTATTTCCTTAAATGTCGGCGCCTGAGCTAGCTTCTTTTGCCCATCTTCGTCAGTTTCAGCGGGTAGACTCTCCGCCTGCCTTCGACAGGCCCTCTGGACTGGAAAGCTTTCCTCCTCCCGTCATCACGGTCCTTCTCGGATGACGTGCCTGGTTTCGGTTTGACCGTCCCCCTGCCCGCCCTGATTTTCTAAGTCCTCCCGGGAACCCCGGGGGCGCTCCAGCCGCTCCGGGAAGCGGCGGCCTCCCGGCCGCACCGGCCCAGCCCGGCCGGGCCGCCCCCTGGCCTCTCTGGGGGGAACTCTCCCCTTCCCCTTCCCGGTGATCGCCCGAGAAACCTTTTCCGAGTCCCCCTCCTGCGGCTGGGGCTGCGCCTTGGCGGCCGGGAGCCCGCGGGCGGACGCCCCGGGGCCGCACTGGGCCGGGAGGCTGGGTCCGAGGGGGCTCCGGGACGGGATCGGGCGGCCCGGCGGCCCGGCTGTGCTCCCCGGCGGGCCCGCGCTCCGGCTCCGTCCCGCTGAGGCGGTCGTCGGTCGCCGGGTGCCACCTGGCGGCCGCTTTTTATATCGTCTCTTTCCTCCGGAGCTCCGGCGACGCGGGCCAAGGGACGGGACTCGGCCGCGGTGACCGAGGCAGAGTCCCGGGAGGCCGGCGTCGCTGGCGGGATCTGGCCCGGTGGCGCCGGGGCGTGAGCGCGACGCCCGCTCGCCGGAGATTGGAGGTGCAGGCTACTGAGGGAGGTGGCTGTCGCCGCGCCGCCCGGTGCCGGCCGGGGTGTGGGGCCTCCCGGACGGGTCGACCAGCAGCCGCCGGTGCCCCTCCGTCCCCGGGAGGGGGTGGGGGGCCGCCGCGGGGGAACGGGCGAGGGAGCTCGTCCCGTGCCCGGCCGTCGTCCCGAGGGCGGCCCGGTGGTCGGGCCTTCCGCGTCGCCGATCCCCTTTCCGCGCCCCGCTCCGGAGGTGGGCGACCGGCCGGGGCCTTGCGGGGGAGGCCCGTGGAGGGCGCGACGGGCTCGGCCGCCGGGCTGGCCTTTTCCCCACTGGTCTTCCGAGTCGACCGGCTCTGGCGGTGGGGACCGGGCCCCGGTCCTCGGATGCCTCCTCCTCCGTGGCAGTTTTTTTTTCCAAGTCCCGCCCTGGAGAAGAGCGTGGACCGGCCCCCGGGAGCCCTCGAGGGCGGGCCGGGGAGGGCGTCCCCGGCCCGCACGCGTGCCCGGGGGTGGGTCCGGGCCGTCGGACCGGACTTCTCTCTCCGAGTTTCGCGGGTCGCGTCTTTGTCCGGAGGCGGGAGGGGGCCGGCTCGAGGCGTAGGTGGAGCCCCGGCTGAGGGACGGGAGCCACGGTCCCGCCCCGGGCCCGGTCGCCGGAGGCGCCTCCGCGGAATTCTTTTCTAAGTCCTGACCCCGGCGACTC
>NW_027225155.1:0-133012 GCF_041296235.1 Equus asinus
TAGGCTTAGGGTTAGGGGTTAGGGTTAGGGTTAGGGTTTGGGGATAGGGTTAGGGTTAGGGTTAGGGTTAGGGCCCGGCAGGTGGTTCCGGCGAGCCGAGCAGGTGGCTCCGGCGCGCCCGGCAGGTGCTTCCGCTGCGCCCGGCAGGTGGGTTCCGGCGAGGCGAGCAGGTGGCTCCGGCGCGCTCGGCAGGTGCTTCCGCTGCGCCCGGCAGGTGGTTCCGGCGAGGCGAGCAGGTTGTTCCTGCGTGCTCGGCAGGTGGTTCAGTTGGGTCTGGCAGGTGGTTTCGGTCTGTTCGGGGTGTGGTTCCAGCATCTCAGGCACATGGTTTTGGCACGTCTGAGAGGTGGTTCCGGCTGGCCCAACAGGTGTTTTCTGGAGTCTCCGCCAAGTGGTTCTGGCGTAGCTGGCAGGTGATGTTGGCGTGACTGGCAGGTGGCTCCAGCCAGCCCGGCAGGTGTTTTCCGGAGTGTTCACCAACTGGCTGTGGCGTAGCCGGCAGGTGATTTTTGGCGTGTCCGACAGGTGGTTCTGGCGAGTCGAGCAGGTGCTTCCGGCATGCTCGGCAGGTGCTTCCGGTGTCATTGGCATGTGGTTCTGGCATGTCTGAGAGGTGGTTCCGGCATGCCTGACAGGTGATTCCGGAGTGTTCGCCAAGCGGTTCTGGCATAGGCGGCAGGTGATTTTGCCATGTCCAGAATGTGGTTCCAGCGAGTCGAACATGTGGTTCCGGCGTGTCCGGCAGGTGTTTCCGGTCTGTCCAGCAGGTGGTTCTGGGGTGTCCGGCCTGAGGTTCTGGCACGTCTGAGAGGTGGTTCCGGCCGGCCCGACATGCGTTTCCGGAGTGTCCGCCACGTGGTTCAGGCACGTCTGAGAGGTGGTTCCAGCATGCCCGGCAGGTTTTCCCGGAGAGTCCTCCAAGTGGTTCTGGCGTAGCCCGCAGGTGATTTTGGTGTGTCCGGCAGGTTGTTCCGTTCTGTCCGATAGGTTGTTCCGGCATGTCCAGCACGTGCTTCTGGCACTTCTGAGAGGTGGTTCTGGCATGCCGGGCAGGTTATTCCGGAGTGTCCGGTAAGTGGTTCTGGTGTAGCCGGCAGTTCGTTTTGGCGTGTCTGGCACATGGGTCCTGCGAGTCGAGCAGGTGGTTCCGGCGTGCTCGGCAGGTGGTCCAGGCATGTCCGGCAGGTGGTTCCAGTCTGTCCAGGACGTGGTTCCAGCGTGTCCGGCACGTGGTTCTCTTACGTCTGAGAGGTGGTTCCTGCATGCCTGGCAGGTTATTGCGGATTGTCTGCCAGGTGGTTCTCTCCTAGCCAGCTGTTGATTTTGGCCTGTCAGGCAGGTGGTTCTGGTGAGTCCAGCAGGTGGCTCCGGCGTGCTCGGCAGGTGGTTCTGGCATGTCTGGCAGGTGGTTCCGGCGAGTTGAGCAGCTGGTTCCAGCCTGTCCGTCAGGTTAGGGTTAGGGATAGGGTTAGGGTTACGGTTAGGGTTAGGGTTTAGGGTTTGGGGTTAGGGGTTAGGGTTAGGGGTAGGGTTAGGGTTAGGGTTACGGTTGGGTTAGGGTTTAGGGTTAGGCTTAGGGTTAGGGGTTAGGGTTAGGGTTAGGGTTTGGGGATAGGGTTAGGGTTAGGGTTAGGGTTAGGGCCCGGCAGGTGGTTCCGGCGAGCCGAGCAGGTGGCTCCGGCGCGCCCGGCAGGTGCTTCCGCTGCGCCCGGCAGGTGGTTCCGGCGAGGCGAGCAGGTGGCTCCGGCGCGCTCGGCAGGTGCTTCCGCTGCGCCCGGCAGGTGGTTCCGGCGAGGCGAGCAGGTTGTTCCTGCGTGCTCGGCAGGTGGTTCAGTTGGGTCTGGCAGGTGGTTTCGGTCTGTTCGGGGTGTGGTTCCAGCATCTCAGGCACATGGTTTTGGCACGTCTGAGAGGTGGTTCCGGCTGGCCCAACAGGTGTTTCTGGAGTCTCCGCCAAGTGGTTCTGGCGTAGCTGGCAGGTGATGTTGGCGTGACTGGCAGGTGGCTCCAGCCAGCCCGGCAGGTGTTTCCGGAGTGTTCACCAACTGGCTGTGGCGTAGCCGGCAGGTGATTTTGGCGTGTCCGACAGGTGGTTCTGGCGAGTCGAGCAGGTGCTTCCGGCATGCTCGGCAGGTGCTTCCGGTGTCATTGGCATGTGGTTCTGGCATGTCTGAGAGGTGGTTCCGGCATGCCTGACAGGTGATTCCGGAGTGTTCGCCAAGCGGTTCTGGCATAGGCGGCAGGTGATTTTGCCATGTCCAGAATGTGGTTCCAGCGAGTCGAACATGTGGTTCCGGCGTGTCCGGCAGGTGTTTCCGGTCTGTCCAGCAGGTGGTTCTGGGGTGTCCGGCCTGAGGTTCTGGCACGTCTGAGAGGTGGTTCCGGCCGGCCCGACATGCGTTTCCGGAGTGTCCGCCACGTGGTTCAGGCACGTCTGAGAGGTGGTTCCAGCATGCCCGGCAGGTTTTCCCGGAGAGTCCTCCAAGTGGTTCTGGCGTAGCCCGCAGGTGATTTTGGTGTGTCCGGCAGGTTGTTCCGTTCTGTCCGATAGGTTGTTCCGGCATGTCCAGCACGTGCTTCTGGCACTTCTGAGAGGTGGTTCTGGCATGCCGGGCAGGTTATTCCGGAGTGTCCGGTAAGTGGTTCTGGTGTAGCCGGCAGTTCGTTTTGGCGTGTCTGGCACATGGGTCCTGCGAGTCGAGCAGGTGGTTCCGGCGTGCTCGGCAGGTGGTCCAGGCATGTCCGGCAGGTGGTTCCAGTCTGTCCAGGACGTGGTTCCAGCGTGTCCGGCACGTGGTTCTCTTACGTCTGAGAGGTGGTTCCTGCATGCCTGGCAGGTTATTGCGGATTGTCTGCCAGGTGGTTCTCTCATAGCCAGCTGTTGATTTTGGCCTGTCAGGCAGGTGGTTCTGGTGAGTCCAGCAGGTGGCTCCGGCGTGCTCGGCAGGTGGTTCTGGCATGTCTGGCAGGTGGTTCCGGCGAGTTGAGCAGCTGGTTCCAGCCTGTCCGTCAGGTTAGGGTTAGGGATAGGGTTAGGGTTACGGTTAGGGTTAGGGTTTAGGGTTTGGGGTTAGGGGTTAGGGTTAGGGGTAGGGTTAGGGTTAGGGTTACGGTTGGGTTAGGGTTTAGGGTTAGGCTTAGGGTTAGGGGTTAGGGTTAGGGTTAGGGTTTGGGGATAGGGTTAGGGTTAGGGTTAGGGTTAGGGCCCGGCAGGTGGTTCCGGCGAGCCGAGCAGGTGGCTCCGGCGCGCCCGGCAGGTGCTTCCGCTGCGCCCGGCAGGTGGTTCCGGCGAGGCGAGCAGGTGGCTCCGGCGCGCTCGGCAGGTGCTTCCGCTGCGCCCGGCAGGTGGTTCCGGCGAGTCGAGCAGGTTGTTCCTGCGTGCTCGGCAGGTGGTTCAGTTGGGTCTGGCAGGTGGTTTCGGTCTGTTCGGGGTGTGGTTCCAGCATCTCAGGCACATGGTTTTGGCACGTCTGAGAGGTGGTTCCGGCTGGCCCAACAGGTGTTTCTGGAGTCTCCGCCAAGTGGTTCTGGCGTAGCTGGCAGGTGATGTTGGCGTGACTGGCAGGTGGCTCCAGCCAGCCCGGCAGGTGTTTCCGGAGTGTTCACCAACTGGCTGTGGCGTAGCCGGCAGGTGATTTTGGCGTGTCCGACAGGTGGTTCTGGCGAGTCGAGCAGGTGCTTCCCGCATGCTCGGCAGGTGCTTCCGGTGTCATTGGCATGTGGTTCTGGCATGTCTGAGAGGTGGTTCCGGCATGCCTGACAGGTGATTCCGGAGTGTTCGCCAAGCGGTTCTGGCATAGGCGGCAGGTGATTTTGCCATGTCCAGAATGTGGTTCCAGCGAGTCGAACATGTGGTTCCGGCGTGTCCGGCAGGTGTTTCCGGTCTGTCCAGCAGGTGGTTCTGGGGTGTCCGGCCTGAGGTTCTGGCACGTCTGAGAGGTGGTTCCGGCCGGCCCGACATGCGTTTCCGGAGTGTCCGCCACGTGGTTCAGGCACGTCTGAGAGGTGGTTCCAGCATGCCCGGCAGGTTTTCCCGGAGAGTCCTCCAAGTGGTTCTGGCGTAGCCCGCAGGTGATTTTGGTGTGTCCGGCAGGTTGTTCCGTTCTGTCCGATAGGTTGTTCCGGCATGTCCAGCACGTGCTTCTGGCACTTCTGAGAGGTGGTTCTGGCATGCCGGGCAGGTTATTCCGGAGTGTCCGGTAAGTGGTTCTGGTGTAGCCGGCAGTTCGTTTTGGCGTGTCTGGCACATGGGTCCTGCGAGTCGAGCAGGTGGTTCCGGCGTGCTCGGCAGGTGGTCCAGGCATGTCCGGCAGGTGGTTCCAGTCTGTCCAGGACGTGGTTCCAGCGTGTCCGGCACGTGGTTCTCTTACGTCTGAGAGGTGGTTCCTGCATGCCTGGCAGGTTATTGCGGATTGTCTGCCAGGTGGTTCTCTCATAGCCAGCTGTTGATTTTGGCCTGTCAGGCAGGTGGTTCTGGTGAGTCCAGCAGGTGGCTCCGGCGTGCTCGGCAGGTGGTTCTGGCATGTCTGGCAGGTGGTTCCGGCGAGTTGAGCAGCTGGTTCCAGCCTGTCCGTCAGGTTAGGGTTAGGGATAGGGTTAGGGTTACGGTTAGGGTTAGGGTTTAGGGTTTGGGGTTAGGGGTTAGGGTTAGGGGTAGGGTTAGGGTTAGGGTTACGGTTGGGTTAGGGTTTAGGGTTAGGCTTAGGGTTAGGGGTTAGGGTTAGGGTTAGGGTTTGGGGATAGGGTTAGGGTTAGGGTTAGGGTTAGGGCCCGGCACGTGGTTCCGGCGAGGCGAGCAGGTGGCTCCGGCGCGCCCGGCAGGTGCTTCTGCTGGGCCTGGCAGGTGGTTCCGGCGAGGCGAGCAGGTGGCTCCGGCGCGCCGGGCAGGTGGTTCCGGCGAGGCGAGCAGGTGGCTCCGGCGCGCTCGGCAGGTGCTTCCGCTGCGCCCGGCATGTGGTTCCGGCGAGGCGAGCAGGTTGTTCCTGCGTGCTTGGCAGGTGGTTCAGTTGGGTCTGGCAGGTGGTTTCGGTCTGTTTGGGGTGTGGTTCCAGCATCTCAGGCACATGGTTCTGGCACGTCTGAGAGGTGGTTCCGGCTGGCCCAACAGGTGTTTCTGGAGTCTCCGCCAAGTGGTTCTGGCGTAGCTGGCAGGTGATGTTGGTGTGACTGGCAGGTGGTTCCAGCCAGCCCGGCAGGTGTTTCCGGAGTGTTCACCAACTGGCTGTGGCGTAGCCGGCAGGTGATTTTGGCGTGTCCGACAGGTGGTTCTGGCGAGTCGAGCAGGTGCTTCCGGCATGCTCGGCAGGTGCTTCCGGTGTCATTGGCATGTGGTTCTGGCATGTCTGAGAGGTGGTTCCGGCATGCCTGACAGGTGATTCCGGAGTGTTCGCCAAGCGGTTCTGGCATAGGCGGCAGGTGATTTTGCCATGTCCAGAATGTGGTTCCAGCGAGTCGAACATGTGGTTCCGGCGTGTCCGGCAGGTGTTTCCGGTCTGTCCAGCAGGTGGTTCTGGGGTGTCCGGCCTGAGGTTCTGGCACGTCTGAGAGGTGGTTCCGGCCGGCCCGACATGCGTTTCCGGAGTGTCCGCCACGTGGTTCAGGCACGTCTGAGAGGTGGTTCCAGCATGCCCGGCAGGTTTTCCCGGAGAGTCCTCCAAGTGGTTCTGGCGTAGCCCGCAGGTGATTTTGGTGTGTCCGGCAGGTTGTTCCGTTCTGTCCGATAGGTTGTTCCGGCATGTCCAGCACGTGCTTCTGGCACTTCTGAGAGGTGGTTCTGGCATGCCGGGCAGGTTATTCCGGAGTGTCCGGTAAGTGGTTCTGGTGTAGCCGGCAGTTCGTTTTGGCGTGTCTGGCACATGGGTCCTGCGAGTCGAGCAGGTGGTTCCGGCGTGCTCGGCAGGTGGTCCAGGCATGTCCGGCAGGTGGTTCCAGTCTGTCCAGGACGTGGTTCCAGCGTGTCCGGCACGTGGTTCTCTTACGTCTGAGAGGTGGTTCCTGCATGCCTGGCAGGTTATTGCGGATTGTCTGCCAGGTGGTTCTCTCATAGCCAGCTGTTGATTTTGGCCTGTCAGGCAGGTGGTTCTGGTGAGTCCAGCAGGTGGCTCCGGCGTGCTCGGCAGGTGGTTCTGGCATGTCTGGCAGGTGGTTCCGGCGAGTTGAGCAGCTGGTTCCAGCCTGTCCGTCAGGTTAGGGTTAGGGATAGGGTTAGGGTTACGGTTAGGGTTAGGGTTTAGGGTTTGGGGTTAGGGGTTAGGGTTAGGGGTAGGGTTAGGGTTAGGGTTACGGTTGGGTTAGGGTTTAGGGTTAGGCTTAGGGTTAGGGGTTAGGGTTAGGGTTAGGGTTTGGGGATAGGGTTAGGGTTAGGGTTAGGGTTAGGGCCCGGCACGTGGTTCCGGCGAGGCGAGCAGGTGGCTCCGGCGCGCCCGGCAGGTGCTTCTGCTGGGCCTGGCAGGTGGTTCCGGCGAGGCGAGCAGGTGGCTCCGGCGCGCCGGGCAGGTGGTTCCGGCGAGGCGAGCAGGTGGCTCCGGCGCGCTCGGCAGGTGCTTCCGCTGCGCCCGGCATGTGGTTCCGGCGAGGCGAGCAGGTTGTTCCTGCGTGCTTGGCAGGTGGTTCAGTTGGGTCTGGCAGGTGGTTTCGGTCTGTTTGGGGTGTGGTTCCAGCATCTCAGGCACATGGTTCTGGCACGTCTGAGAGGTGGTTCCGGCTGGCCCAACAGGTGTTTCTGGAGTCTCCGCCAAGTGGTTCTGGCGTAGCTGGCAGGTGATGTTGGTGTGACTGGCAGGTGGTTCCAGCCAGCCCGGCAGGTGTTTCCGGAGTGTTCACCAACTGGCTGTGGCGTAGCCGGCAGGTGATTTTGGCGTGTCCGACAGGTGGTTCTGGCGAGTCGAGCAGGTGCTTCCGGCATGCTCGGCAGGTGCTTCCGGTGTCATTGGCATGTGGTTCTGGCAGGTCTGAGAGGTGGTTCCGGCATGCCTGACAGGTGATTCCGGAGTGTTCGCCAAGCGGTTCTGGCATAGGCGGCAGGTGATTTTGCCATGTCCAGAATGTGGTTCCAGCGAGTCGAACATGTGGTTCCGGCGTGTCCGGCAGGTGTTTCCGGTCTGTCCAGCAGGTGGTTCTGGGGTGTCCGGCCTGAGGTTCTGGCACGTCTGAGAGGTGGTTCCGGCCGGCCCGACATGCGTTTCCGGAGTGTCCGCCACGTGGTTCAGGCACGTCTGAGAGGTGGTTCCAGCATGCCCGGCAGGTTTTCCCGGAGAGTCCTCCAAGTGGTTCTGGCGTAGCCCGCAGGTGATTTTGGTGTGTCCGGCAGGTTGTTCCGTTCTGTCCGATAGGTTGTTCCGGCATGTCCAGCACGTGCTTCTGGCACTTCTGAGAGGTGGTTCTGGCATGCCGGGCAGGTTATTCCGGAGTGTCCGGTAAGTGGTTCTGGTGTAGCCGGCAGTTCGTTTTGGCGTGTCTGGCACATGGGTCCTGCGAGTCGAGCAGGTGGTTCCGGCGTGCTCGGCAGGTGGTCCAGGCATGTCCGGCAGGTGGTTCCAGTCTGTCCAGGACGTGGTTCCAGCGTGTCCGGCACGTGGTTCTCTTACGTCTGAGAGGTGGTTCCTGCATGCCTGGCAGGTTATTGCGGATTGTCTGCCAGGTGGTTCTCTCATAGCCAGCTGTTGATTTTGGCCTGTCAGGCAGGTGGTTCTGGTGAGTCCAGCAGGTGGCTCCGGCGTGCTCGGCAGGTGGTTCTGGCATGTCTGGCAGGTGGTTCCGGCGAGTTGAGCAGCTGGTTCCAGCCTGTCCGTCAGGTTAGGGTTAGGGATAGGGTTAGGGTTACGGTTAGGGTTAGGGTTTAGGGTTTGGGGTTAGGGGTTAGGGTTAGGGGTAGGGTTAGGGTTAGGGTTACGGTTGGGTTAGGGTTTAGGGTTAGGCTTAGGGTTAGGGGTTAGGGTTAGGGTTAGGGTTTGGGGATAGGGTTAGGGTTAGGGTTAGGGTTAGGGCCCGGCACGTGGTTCCGGCGAGGCGAGCAGGTGGCTCCGGCGCGCCCGGCAGGTGCTTCTGCTGGGCCTGGCAGGTGGTTCCGGCGAGGCGAGCAGGTGGCTCCGGCGCGCCGGGCAGGTGGTTCCGGCGAGGCGAGCAGGTGGCTCCGGCGCGCTCGGCAGGTGCTTCCGCTGCGCCCGGCATGTGGTTCCGGCGAGGCGAGCAGGTTGTTCCTGCGTGCTTGGCAGGTGGTTCAGTTGGGTCTGGCAGGTGGTTTCGGTCTGTTTGGGGTGTGGTTCCAGCATCTCAGGCACATGGTTCTGGCACGTCTGAGAGGTGGTTCCGGCTGGCCCAACAGGTGTTTCTGGAGTCTCCGCCAAGTGGTTCTGGCGTAGCTGGCAGGTGATGTTGGTGTGACTGGCAGGTGGTTCCAGCCAGCCCGGCAGGTGTTTCCGGAGTGTTCACCAACTGGCTGTGGCGTAGCCGGCAGGTGATTTTGGCGTGTCCGACAGGTGGTTCTGGCGAGTCGAGCAGGTGCTTCCGGCATGCTCGGCAGGTGCTTCCGGTGTCATTGGCATGTGGTTCTGGCAGGTCTGAGAGGTGGTTCCGGCATGCCTGACAGGTGATTCCGGAGTGTTCGCCAAGCGGTTCTGGCATAGGCGGCAGGTGATTTTGCCATGTCCAGAATGTGGTTCCAGCGAGTCGAACATGTGGTTCCGGCGTGTCCGGCAGGTGTTTCCGGTCTGTCCAGCAGGTGGTTCTGGGGTGTCCGGCCTGAGGTTCTGGCACGTCTGAGAGGTGGTTCCGGCCGGCCCGACATGCGTTTCCGGAGTGTCCGCCACGTGGTTCAGGCACGTCTGAGAGGTGGTTCCAGCATGCCCGGCAGGTTTTCCCGGAGAGTCCTCCAAGTGGTTCTGGCGTAGCCCGCAGGTGATTTTGGTGTGTCCGGCAGGTTGTTCCGTTCTGTCCGATAGGTTGTTCCGGCATGTCCAGCACGTGCTTCTGGCACTTCTGAGAGGTGGTTCTGGCATGCCGGGCAGGTTATTCCGGAGTGTCCGGTAAGTGGTTCTGGTGTAGCCGGCAGTTCATTTTGGCGTGTCTGGCACATGGGTCCTGCGAGTCGAGCAGGTGGTTCCGGCGTGCTCGGCAGGTGGTCCAGGCATGTCCGGCAGGTGGTTCCAGTCTGTCCAGGACGTGGTTCCAGCGTGTCCGGCACGTGGTTCTCTTACGTCTGAGAGGTGGTTCCTGCATGCCTGGCAGGTTATTGCGGATTGTCTGCCAGGTGGTTCTCTCATAGCCAGCTGTTGATTTTGGCCTGTCAGGCAGGTGGTTCTGGTGAGTCCAGCAGGTGGCTCCGGCGTGCTCGGCAGGTGGTTCTGGCATGTCTGGCAGGTGGTTCCGGCGAGTTGAGCAGCTGGTTCCAGCCTGTCCGTCAGGTTAGGGTTAGGGATAGGGTTAGGGTTACGGTTAGGGTTAGGGTTTAGGGTTTGGGGTTAGGGGTTAGGGTTAGGGGTAGGGTTAGGGTTAGGGTTACGGTTGGGTTAGGGTTTAGGGTTAGGCTTAGGGTTAGGGGTTAGGGTTAGGGTTAGGGTTTGGGGATAGGGTTAGGGTTAGGGTTAGGGTTAGGGCCCGGCACGTGGTTCTGGTGAGGCGAGCAGGTGGCTCCGGCGCGCTCGGCAGGTGCTTCCGCTGGGCCCGACAGGTGGTTCCGGCGAGGCGAGCAGGTGGCTCCGGCGTGCTTGGCACGTGCTTCCGCTGGGCCCGGCAGGTGGTTCCGGCGAGGCGAGCAGGTGGCTCCGGCGCGCCGGGCAGGTGGTTCCGGCGAGGCGAGCAGGTGGCTCCGGCGCGCTCGGCAGGTGCTTCCGCTGCGCGCGGCAGGTGGTTCCGGCGAGGCGAGCAGGTTGTTCCTGCGTGCTCGGCACGTGGTTCAGTTGGGTCTGGCAGGTGGTTTCGGTCTGTTCGGGGTGTGGTTCCAGCATCTCAGGCACATGGTTCTGGCACGTCTGAGAGGTGGTTCCGGCTGGCCCAACAGGTGTTTCTGGAGTCTCCGCCAAGTGGTTCTGGCGTAGCTGGCAGGTGATGTTGGCGTGACTGGCAGGTGGTTCCAGCCAGCCCGGCAGGTGTTTCCGGAGTGTTCACCAACTGGCTGTGGCGTAGCCGGCAGGTGATTTTGGCGTGTCCGACAGGTGGTTCTGGCGAGTCGAGCAGGTGCTTCCGGCATGCTCGGCAGGTGCTTCCGGTGTCATTGGCATGTGGTTCTGGCAGGTCTGAGAGGTGGTTCCGGCATGCCTGACAGGTGATTCCGGAGTGTTCGCCAAGCGGTTCTGGCATAGGCGGCAGGTGATTTTGCCATGTCCAGAATGTGGTTCCAGCGAGTCGAACATGTGGTTCCGGCGTGTCCGGCAGGTGTTTCCGGTCTGTCCAGCAGGTGGTTCTGGGGTGTCCGGCATGAGGTTCTGGCACGTCTGAGAGGTGGTTCCGGCCGGCCCGACATGCGTTTCCGGAGTGTCCGCCACGTGGTTCAGGCACGTCTGAGAGGTGGTTCCAGCATGCCCGGCAGGTTTTCCCGGAGAGTCCTCCAAGTGGTTCTGGCGTAGCCCGCAGGTGATTTTGGTGTGTCCGGCAGGTTGTTCCGTTCTGTCCGATAGGTTGTTCCGGCATGTCCAGCACGTGCTTCTGGCACTTCTGAGAGGTGGTTCTGGCATGCCGGGCAGGTTATTCCGGAGTGTCCGGTAAGTGGTTCTGGTGTAGCCGGCAGTTCATTTTGGCGTGTCTGGCACATGGGTCCTGCGAGTCGAGCAGGTGGTTCCGGCGTGCTCGGCAGGTGGTCCAGGCATGTCCGGCAGGTGGTTCCAGTCTGTCCAGGACGTGGTTCCAGCGTGTCCGGCACGTGGTTCTCTTACGTCTGAGAGGTGGTTCCTGCATGCCTGGCAGGTTATTGCGGATTGTCTGCCAGGTGGTTCTCTCATAGCCAGCTGTTGATTTTGGCCTGTCAGGCAGGTGGTTCTGGTGAGTCCAGCAGGTGGCTCCGGCGTGCTCGGCAGGTGGTTCTGGCATGTCTGGCAGGTGGTTCCGGCGAGTTGAGCAGCTGGTTCCAGCCTGTCCGTCAGGTTAGGGTTAGGGATAGGGTTAGGGTTACGGTTAGGGTTAGGGTTTAGGGTTTGGGGTTAGGGGTTAGGGTTAGGGGTAGGGTTAGGGTTAGGGTTACGGTTGGGTTAGGGTTTAGGGTTAGGCTTAGGGTTAGGGGTTAGGGTTAGGGTTAGGGATTGGGGATAGGGTTAGGGTTAGGGTTAGGGTTAGGGCCCGGCAGGTGGTTCCGGCGAGGCGAGCAGGTGGCTCCGGCGTGCTTGGCACGTGCTTCCGCTGGGACCGGCAGGTGGTTCCGGCGAGGCGAGCAGGTGGCTCCGGCGCGCCCGGCAGGTGCTTCCGCTGGGCCCGGCAGGTGGTTCCGGCGAGGCGAGCAGGTGGCTCCGGCGCGCTCGGCAGGTGCTTCCGCTGCGCCCGGCAGGTGCTTCCGGCGAGGCGAGCAGGTTGTTCCTGCGTGCTCGGCAGGTGGTTCAGTTGGGTCTGGCAGGTGGTTTCGGTCTGTTCGGGGTGTGGTTCCAGCATCTCAGGCACATGGTTCTGGCACGTCTGAGAGGTGGTTCCGGCTGGCCCAACAGGTGTTTCTGGAGTCTCCGCCAAGTGGTTCTGGCGTAGCTGGCAGGTGATGTTGGCGTGACTGGCAGGTGGTTCCAGCCAGCCCGGCAGGTGTTTCCGTAGTGTTCACCAACTGGCTGTGGCGTAGCCGGCAGGTGATTTTGGCGTGTCCGACAGGTGGTTCTGGCGAGTCGAGCAGGTGCTTCCGGCATGCTCGGCAGGTGCTTCCGGTGTCATTGGCATGTGGTTCTGGCAGGTCTGAGAGGTGGTTCCGGCATGCCTGACAGGTGATTCCGGAGTGTTCGCCAAGCGGTTCTGGCATAGGCGGCAGGTGATTTTGCCATGTCCAGAATGTGGTTCCAGCGAGTCGAACATGTGGTTCCGGCGTGTCCGGCAGGTGTTTCCGGTCTGTCCAGCAGGTGGTTCTGGGGTGTCCGGCATGAGGTTCTGGCACGTCTGAGAGGTGGTTCCGGCCGGCCCGACATGCGTTTCCGGAGTGTCCGCCACGTGGTTCAGGCACGTCTGAGAGGTGGTTCCAGCATGCCCGGCAGGTTTTCCCGGAGAGTCCTCCAAGTGGTTCTGGCGTAGCCCGCAGGTGATTTTGGTGTGTCCGGCAGGTTGTTCCGTTCTGTCCGATAGGTTGTTCCGGCATGTCCAGCACGTGCTTCTGGCACTTCTGAGAGGTGGTTCTGGCATGCCGGGCAGGTTATTCCGGAGTGTCCGGTAAGTGGTTCTGGTGTAGCCGGCAGTTCATTTTGGCGTGTCTGGCACATGGGTCCTGCGAGTCGAGCAGGTGGTTCCGGCGTGCTCGGCAGGTGGTCCAGGCATGTCCGGCAGGTGGTTCCAGTCTGTCCAGGACGTGGTTCCAGCGTGTCCGGCACGTGGTTCTCTTACGTCTGAGAGGTGGTTCCTGCATGCCTGGCAGGTTATTGCGGATTGTCTGCCAGGTGGTTCTCTCATAGCCAGCTGTTGATTTTGGCCTGTCAGGCAGGTGGTTCTGGTGAGTCCAGCAGGTGGCTCCGGCGTGCTCGGCAGGTGGTTCTGGCATGTCTGGCAGGTGGTTCCGGCGAGTTGAGCACCTGGTTCCAGCCTGTCCGTCAGGTTAGGGTTAGGGATAGGGTTAGGGTTACGGTTAGGGTTAGGGTTTAGGGTTTGGGGTTAGGGGTTAGGGTTAGGGGTAGGGTTAGGGTTAGGGTTACGGTTGGGTTAGGGTTTAGGGTTAGGCTTAGGGTTAGGGGTTAGGGTTAGGGTTAGGGTTTGGGGATAGGGTTAGGGTTAGGGTTAGGGTTAGGGCCCGGCACGTGGTTCCGGCGAGGCGAGCAGGTGGCTCCGGCGCGCCCGGCAGGTGCTTCTGCTGGGCCTGGCATGTGGTTCCGGCGAGGCGAGCAGGTGGCTCCGGCGCGCCGGGCAGGTGGTTCCGGCGAGGCGAGCAGGTGGCTCCGGCGCGCTCGGCAGGTGCTTCCGCTGCGCCCGGCATGTGGTTCCGGCGAGGCGAGCAGGTTGTTCCTGCGTGCTTGGCAGGTGGTTCAGTTGGGTCTGGCAGGTGGTTTCGGTCTGTTTGGGGTGTGGTTCCAGCATCTCAGGCACATGGTTCTGGCACGTCTGAGAGGTGGTTCCGGCTGGCCCAACAGGTGTTTCTGGAGTCTCCGCCAAGTGGTTCTGGCGTAGCTGGCAGGTGATGTTGGCGTGACTGGCAGGTGGTTCCAGCCAGCCCGGCAGGTGTTTCCGGAGTGTTCACCAACTGGCTGTGGCGTAGCCGGCAGGTGATTTTGGCGTGTCCGACAGGTGGTTCTGGCGAGTCGAGCAGGTGCTTCCGGCATGCTCGGCAGGTGCTTCCGGTGTCATTGGCATGTGGTTCTGGCAGGTCTGAGAGGTGGTTCCGGCATGCCTGACAGGTGATTCCGGAGTGTTCGCCAAGCGGTTCTGGCATAGGCGGCAGGTGATTTTGCCATGTCCAGAATGTGGTTCCAGCGAGTCGAACATGTGGTTCCGGCGTGTCCGGCAGGTGTTTCCGGTCTGTCCAGCAGGTGGTTCTGGGGTGTCCGGCATGAGGTTCTGGCACGTCTGAGAGGTGGTTCCGGCCGGCCCGACATGCGTTTCCGGAGTGTCCGCCACGTGGTTCAGGCACGTCTGAGAGGTGGTTCCAGCATGCCCGGCAGGTTTTCCCGGAGAGTCCTCCAAGTGGTTCTGGCGTAGCCCGCAGGTGATTTTGGTGTGTCCGGCAGGTTGTTCCGTTCTGTCCGATAGGTTGTTCCGGCATGTCCAGCACGTGCTTCTGGCACTTCTGAGAGGTGGTTCTGGCATGCCGGGCAGGTTATTCCGGAGTGTCCGGTAAGTGGTTCTGGTGTAGCCGGCAGTTCATTTTGGCGTGTCTGGCACATGGGTCCTGCGAGTCGAGCAGGTGGTTCCGGCGTGCTCGGCAGGTGGTCCAGGCATGTCCGGCAGGTGGTTCCAGTCTGTCCAGGACGTGGTTCCAGCGTGTCCGGCACGTGGTTCTCTTACGTCTGAGAGGTGGTTCCTGCATGCCTGGCAGGTTATTGCGGATTGTCTGCCAGGTGGTTCTCTCATAGCCAGCTGTTGATTTTGGCCTGTCAGGCAGGTGGTTCTGGTGAGTCCAGCAGGTGGCTCCGGCGTGCTCGGCAGGTGGTTCTGGCATGTCTGGCAGGTGGTTCCGGCGAGTTGAGCAGCTGGTTCCAGCCTGTCCGTCAGGTTAGGGTTAGGGATAGGGTTAGGGTTACGGTTAGGGTTAGGGTTTAGGGTTTGGGGTTAGGGGTTAGGGTTAGGGGTAGGGTTAGGGTTAGGGTTACGGTTGGGTTAGGGTTTAGGGTTAGGCTTAGGGTTAGGGGTTAGGGTTAGGGTTAGGGATTGGGGACAGGGTTAGGGTTAGGGTTAGGGTTAGGGCCCGGCAGGTGGTTCCGGCGAGGCGAGCAGGTGGCTCCGGCGTGCTTGGCACGTGCTTCCGCTGGGACCGGCAGGTGGTTCCGGCGAGGCGAGCAGGTGGCTCCGGCGCGCCCGGCAGGTGCTTCCGCTGGGCCCGGCAGGTGGTTCCGGCGAGGCGAGCAGGTGGCTCCGGCGCGCTCGGCAGGTGCTTCCGCTGCGCCCGGCAGGTGGTTCCGGCGAGGCGAGCAGGTTGTTCCTGCGTGCTCGGCAGGTGGTTCAGTTGGGTCTGGCAGGTGGTTTCGGTCTGTTCGGGGTGTGGTTCCAGCATCTCAGGCACATGGTTCTGGCACGTCTGAGAGGTGGTTCCGGCTGGCCCAACAGGTGTTTCTGGAGTCTCCGCCAAGTGGTTCTGGCGTAGCTGGCAGGTGATGTTGGCGTGACTGGCAGGTGGTTCCAGCCAGCCCGGCAGGTGTTTCCGGAGTGTTCACCAACTGGCTGTGGCGTAGCCGGCAGGTGATTTTGGCGTGTCCGACAGGTGGTTCTGGCGAGTCGAGCAGGTGCCTCCGGCATGCTCGGCAGGTGCTTCCGGTGTCATTGGCATGTGGTTCTGGCAGGTCTGAGAGGTGGTTCCGGCATGCCTGACAGGTGATTCCGGAGTGTTCGCCAAGCGGTTCTGGCATAGGCGGCAGGTGATTTTGCCATGTCCAGAATGTGGTTCCAGCGAGTCGAACATGTGGTTCCGGCGTGTCCGGCAGGTGTTTCCGGTCTGTCCAGCAGGTGGTTCTGGGGTGTCCGGCATGAGGTTCTGGCACGTCTGAGAGGTGGTTCCGGCCGGCCCGACATGCGTTTCCGGAGTGTCCGCCACGTGGTTCAGGCACGTCTGAGAGGTGGTTCCAGCATGCCCGGCAGGTTTTCCCGGAGAGTCCTCCAAGTGGTTCTGGCGTAGCCCGCAGGTGATTTTGGTGTGTCCGGCAGGTTGTTCCGTTCTGTCCGATAGGTTGTTCCGGCATGTCCAGCACGTGCTTCTGGCACTTCTGAGAGGTGGTTCTGGCATGCCGGGCAGGTTATTCCGGAGTGTCCGGTAAGTGGTTCTGGTGTAGCCGGCAGTTCATTTTGGCGTGTCTGGCACATGGGTCCTGCGAGTCGAGCAGGTGGTTCCGGCGTGCTCGGCAGGTGGTCCAGGCATGTCCGGCAGGTGGTTCCAGTCTGTCCAGGACGTGGTTCCAGCGTGTCCGGCACGTGGTTCTCTTACGTCTGAGAGGTGGTTCCTGCATGCCTGGCAGGTTATTGCGGATTGTCTGCCAGGTGGTTCTCTCATAGCCAGCTGTTGATTTTGGCCTGTCAGGCAGGTGGTTCTGGTGAGTCCAGCAGGTGGCTCCGGCGTGCTCGGCAGGTGGTTCTGGCATGTCTGGCAGGTGGTTCCGGCGAGTTGAGCAGCTGGTTCCAGCCTGTCCGTCAGGTTAGGGTTAGGGATAGGGTTAGGGTTACGGTTAGGGTTAGGGTTTAGGGTTTGGGGTTAGGGGTTAGGGTTAGGGGTAGGGTTAGGGTTAGGGTTACGGTTGGGTTAGGGTTTAGGGTTAGGCTTAGGGTTAGGGGTTAGGGTTAGGGTTAGGGTTTGGGGATAGGGTTAGGGTTAGGGTTAGGGTTAGGGCCCGGCACGTGGTTCCGGCGAGGCGAGCAGGTGGCTCCGGCGCGCCCGGCAGGTGCTTCTGCTGGGCCTGGCAGGTGGTTCCGGCGAGGCGAGCAGGTGGCTCCGGCGCGCCGGGCAGGTGGTTCCGGCGAGGCGAGCAGGTGGCTCCGGCGCGCTCGGCAGGTGCTTCCGCTGCGCCCGGCATGTGGTTCTGGCGAGGCGAGCAGGTTGTTCCTGCGTGCTTGGCAGGTGGTTCAGTTGGGTCTGGCAGGTGGTTTCGGTCTGTTTGGGGTGTGGTTCCAGCATCTCAGGCACATGGTTCTGGCACGTCTGAGAGGTGGTTCCGGCTGGCCCAACAGGTGTTTCTGGAGTCTCCGCCAAGTGGTTCTGGCGTAGCTGGCAGGTGATGTTGGCGTGACTGGCAGGTGGTTCCAGCCAGCCCGGCAGGTGTTTCCGGAGTGTTCACCAACTGGCTGTGGCGTAGCCGGCAGGTGATTTTGGCGTGTCCGACAGGTGGTTCTGGCGAGTCGAGCAGGTGCTTCCGGCATGCTCGGCAGGTGCTTCCGGTGTCATTGGCATGTGGTTCTGGCAGGTCTGAGAGGTGGTTCCGGCATGCCTGACAGGTGATTCCGGAGTGTTCGCCAAGCGGTTCTGGCATAGGCGGCAGGTGATTTTGCCATGTCCAGAATGTGGTTCCAGCGAGTCGAACATGTGGTTCCGGCGTGTCCGGCAGGTGTTTCCGGTCTGTCCAGCAGGTGGTTCTGGGGTGTCCGGCATGAGGTTCTGGCACGTCTGAGAGGTGGTTCCGGCCGGCCCGACATGCGTTTCCAGAGTGTCCGCCACGTGGTTCAGGCACGTCTGAGAGGTGGTTCCAGCATGCCCGGCAGGTTTTCCCGGAGAGTCCTCCAAGTGGTTCTGGCGTAGCCCGCAGGTGATTTTGGTGTGTCCGGCAGGTTGTTCCGTTCTGTCCGATAGGTTGTTCCGGCATGTCCAGCACGTGCTTCTGGCACTTCTGAGAGGTGGTTCTGGCATGCCGGGCAGGTTATTCCGGAGTGTCCGGTAAGTGGTTCTGGTGTAGCCGGCAGTTCATTTTGGCGTGTCTGGCACATGGGTCCTGCGAGTCGAGCAGGTGGTTCCGGCGTGCTCGGCAGGTGGTCCAGGCATGTCCGGCAGGTGGTTCCAGTCTGTCCAGGACGTGGTTCCAGCGTGTCCGGCACGTGGTTCTCTTACGTCTGAGAGGTGGTTCCTGCATGCCTGGCAGGTTATTGCGGATTGTCTGCCAGGTGGTTCTCTCATAGCCAGCTGTTGATTTTGGCCTGTCAGGCAGGTGGTTCTGGTGAGTCCAGCAGGTGGCTCCGGCGTGCTCGGCAGGTGGTTCTGGCATGTCTGGCAGGTGGTTCCGGCGAGTTGAGCAGCTGGTTCCAGCCTGTCCGTCAGGTTAGGGTTAGGGATAGGGTTAGGGTTACGGTTAGGGTTAGGGTTTAGGGTTTGGGGTTAGGGGTTAGGGTTAGGGGTAGGGTTAGGGTTAGGGTTACGGTTGGGTTAGGGTTTAGGGTTAGGCTTAGGGTTAGGGGTTAGGGTTAGGGTTAGGGTTTGGGGATAGGGTTAGGGTTAGGGTTAGGGTTAGGGCCCGGCACGTGGTTCCGGCGAGGCGAGCAGGTGGCTCCGGCGCGCCCGGCAGGTGCTTCTGCTGGGCCTGGCAGGTGGTTCCGGCGAGGCGAGCAGGTGGCTCCGGCGCGCCGGGCAGGTGGTTCCGGCGAGGCGAGCAGGTGGCTCCGGCGCGCTCGGCAGGTGCTTCCGCTGCGCCCGGCATGTGGTTCCGGCGAGGCGAGCAGGTTGTTCCTGCGTGCTTGGCAGGTGGTTCAGTTGGGTCTGGCAGGTGGTTTCGGTCTGTTTGGGGTGTGGTTCCAGCATCTCAGGCACATGGTTCTGGCACGTCTGAGAGGTGGTTCCGGCTGGCCCAACAGGTGTTTCTGGAGTCTCCGCCAAGTGGTTCTGGCGTAGCTGGCAGGTGATGTTGGTGTGACTGGCAGGTGGTTCCAGCCAGCCCGGCAGGTGTTTCCGGAGTGTTCACCAACTGGCTGTGGCGTAGCCGGCAGGTGATTTTGGCGTGTCCGACAGGTGGTTCTGGCGAGTCGAGCAGGTGCTTCCGGCATGCTCGGCAGGTGCTTCCGGTGTCATTGGCATGTGGTTCTGGCAGGTCTGAGAGGTGGTTCCGGCATGCCTGACAGGTGATTCCGGAGTGTTCGCCAAGCGGTTCTGGCATAGGCGGCAGGTGATTTTGCCATGTCCAGAATGTGGTTCCAGCGAGTCGAACATGTGGTTCCGGCGTGTCCGGCAGGTGTTTCCGGTCTGTCCAGCAGGTGGTTCTGGGGTGTCCGGCATGAGGTTCTGGCACGTCTGAGAGGTGGTTCCGGCCGGCCCGACATGCGTTTCCGGAGTGTCCGCCACGTGGTTCAGGCACGTCTGAGAGGTGGTTCCAGCATGCCCGGCAGGTTTTCCCGGAGAGTCCTCCAAGTGGTTCTGGCGTAGCCCGCAGGTGATTTTGGTGTGTCCGGCAGGTTGTTCCGTTCTGTCCGATAGGTTGTTCCGGCATGTCCAGCACGTGCTTCTGGCACTTCTGAGAGGTGGTTCTGGCATGCCGGGCAGGTTATTCCGGAGTGTCCGGTAAGTGGTTCTGGTGTAGCCGGCAGTTCATTTTGGCGTGTCTGGCACATGGGTCCTGCGAGTCGAGCAGGTGGTTCCGGCGTGCTCGGCAGGTGGTCCAGGCATGTCCGGCAGGTGGTTCCAGTCTGTCCAGGACGTGGTTCCAGCGTGTCCGGCACGTGGTTCTCTTACGTCTGAGAGGTGGTTCCTGCATGCCTGGCAGGTTATTGCGGATTGTCTGCCAGGTGGTTCTCTCATAGCCAGCTGTTGATTTTGGCCTGTCAGGCAGGTGGTTCTGGTGAGTCCAGCAGGTGGCTCCGGCGTGCTCGGCAGGTGGTTCTGGCATGTCTGGCAGGTGGTTCCGGCGAGTTGAGCAGCTGGTTCCAGCCTGTCCGTCAGGTTAGGGTTAGGGATAGGGTTAGGGTTACGGTTAGGGTTAGGGTTTAGGGTTTGGGGTTAGGGGTTAGGGTTAGGGGTAGGGTTAGGGTTAGGGTTACGGTTGGGTTAGGGTTTAGGGTTAGGCTTAGGGTTAGGGGTTAGGGTTAGGGTTAGGGTTTGGGGATAGGGTTAGGGTTAGGGTTAGGGTTAGGGCCCGGCACGTGGTTCCGGCGAGGCGAGCAGGTGGCTCCGGCGCGCCCGGCAGGTGCTTCTGCTGGGCCTGGCAGGTGGTTCCGGCGAGGCGAGCAGGTGGCTCCGGCGCGCCGGGCAGGTGGTTCCGGCGAGGCGAGCAGGTGGCTCCGGCGCGCTCGGCAGGTGCTTCCGCTGCGCCCGGCATGTGGTTCCGGCGAGGCGAGCAGGTTGTTCCTGCGTGCTTGGCAGGTGGTTCAGTTGGGTCTGGCAGGTGGTTTCGGTCTGTTTGGGGTGTGGTTCCAGCATCTCAGGCACATGGTTCTGGCACGTCTGAGAGGTGGTTCCGGCTGGCCCAACAGGTGTTTCTGGAGTCTCCGCCAAGTGGTTCTGGCGTAGCTGGCAGGTGATGTTGGCGTGACTGGCAGGTGGTTCCAGCCAGCCCGGCAGGTGTTTCCGGAGTGTTCACCAACTGGCTGTGGCGTAGCCGGCAGGTGATTTTGGCGTGTCCGACAGGTGGTTCTGGCGAGTCGAGCAGGTGCTTCCGGCATGCTCGGCAGGTGCTTCCGGTGTCATTGGCATGTGGTTCTGGCAGGTCTGAGAGGTGGTTCCGGCATGCCTGACAGGTGATTCCGGAGTGTTCGCCAAGCGGTTCTGGCATAGGCGGCAGGTGATTTTGCCATGTCCAGAATGTGGTTCCAGCGAGTCGAACATGTGGTTCCGGCGTGTCCGGCAGGTGTTTCCGGTCTGTCCAGCAGGTGGTTCTGGGGTGTCCGGCATGAGGTTCTGGCACGTCTGAGAGGTGGTTCCGGCCGGCCCGACATGCGTTTCCAGAGTGTCCGCCACGTGGTTCAGGCACGTCTGAGAGGTGGTTCCAGCATGCCCGGCAGGTTTTCCCGGAGAGTCCTCCAAGTGGTTCTGGCGTAGCCCGCAGGTGATTTTGGTGTGTCCGGCAGGTTGTTCCGTTCTGTCCGATAGGTTGTTCCGGCATGTCCAGCACGTGCTTCTGGCACTTCTGAGAGGTGGTTCTGGCATGCCGGGCAGGTTATTCCGGAGTGTCCGGTAAGTGGTTCTGGTGTAGCCGGCAGTTCATTTTGGCGTGTCTGGCACATGGGTCCTGCGAGTCGAGCAGGTGGTTCCGGCGTGCTCGGCAGGTGGTCCAGGCATGTCCGGCAGGTGGTTCCAGTCTGTCCAGGACGTGGTTCCAGCGTGTCCGGCACGTGGTTCTCTTACGTCTGAGAGGTGGTTCCTGCATGCCTGGCAGGTTATTGCGGATTGTCTGCCAGGTGGTTCTCTCATAGCCAGCTGTTGATTTTGGCCTGTCAGGCAGGTGGTTCTGGTGAGTCCAGCAGGTGGCTCCGGCGTGCTCGGCAGGTGGTTCTGGCATGTCTGGCAGGTGGTTCCGGCGAGTTGAGCAGCTGGTTCCAGCCTGTCCGTCAGGTTAGGGTTAGGGATAGGGTTAGGGTTACGGTTAGGGTTAGGGTTTAGGGTTTGGGGTTAGGGGTTAGGGTTAGGGGTAGGGTTAGGGTTAGGGTTACGGTTGGGTTAGGGTTTAGGGTTAGGCTTAGGGTTAGGGGTTAGGGTTAGGGTTAGGGTTTGGGGATAGGGTTAGGGTTAGGGTTAGGGTTAGGGCCCGGCACGTGGTTCCGGCGAGGCGAGCAGGTGGCTCCGGCGCGCCCGGCAGGTGCTTCTGCTGGGCCTGGCAGGTGGTTCCGGCGAGGCGAGCAGGTGGCTCCGGCGCGCCGGGCAGGTGGTTCCGGCGAGGCGAGCAGGTGGCTCCGGCGTGCTCGGCAGGTGCTTCCGCTGCGCCCGGCATGTGGTTCCGGCGAGGCGAGCAGGTTGTTCCTGCGTGCTTGGCAGGTGGTTCAGTTGGGTCTGGCAGGTGGTTTCGGTCTGTTTGGGGTGTGGTTCCAGCATCTCAGGCACATGGTTCTGGCACGTCTGAGAGGTGGTTCCGGCTGGCCCAACAGGTGTTTCTGGAGTCCCCGCCAAGTGGTTCTGGCGTAGCTGGCAGGTGATGTTGGCGTGACTGGCAGGTGGTTCCAGCCAGCCCGGCAGGTGTTTCCGGAGTGTTCACCAACTGGCTGTGGCGTAGCCGGCAGGTGATTTTGGCGTGTCCGACAGGTGGTTCTGGCGAGTCGAGCAGGTGCTTCCGGCATGCTCGGCAGGTGCTTCCGGTGTCATTGGCATGTGGTTCTGGCAGGTCTGAGAGGTGGTTCCGGCATGCCTGACAGGTGATTCCGGAGTGTTCGCCAAGCGGTTCTGGCATAGGCGGCAGGTGATTTTGCCATGTCCAGAATGTGGTTCCAGCGAGTCGAACATGTGGTTCCGGCGTGTCCGGCAGGTGTTTCCGGTCTGTCCAGCAGGTGGTTCTGGGGTGTCCGGCATGAGGTTCTGGCACGTCTGAGAGGTGGTTCCGGCCGGCCCGACATGCGTTTCCGGAGTGTCCGCCACGTGGTTCAGGCACGTCTGAGAGGTGGTTCCAGCATGCCCGGCAGGTTTTCCCGGAGAGTCCTCCAAGTGGTTCTGGCATAGCCCGCAGGTGATTTTGGTGTGTCCGGCAGGTTGTTCCGTTCTGTCCGATAGGTTGTTCCGGCATGTCCAGCACGTGCTTCTGGCACTTCTGAGAGGTGGTTCTGGCATGCCGGGCAGGTTATTCCGGAGTGTCCGGTAAGTGGTTCTGGTGTAGCCGGCAGTTCATTTTGGCGTGTCTGGCACATGGGTCCTGCGAGTCGAGCAGGTGGTTCCGGCGTGCTCGGCAGGTGGTCCAGGCATGTCCGGCAGGTGGTTCCAGTCTGTCCAGGACGTGGTTCCAGCGTGTCCGGCACGTGGTTCTCTTACGTCTGAGAGGTGGTTCCTGCATGCCTGGCAGGTTATTGCGGATTGTCTGCCAGGTGGTTCTCTCATAGCCAGCTGTTGATTTTGGCCTGTCAGGCAGGTGGTTCTGGTGAGTCCAGCAGGTGGCTCCGGCGTGCTCGGCAGGTGGTTCTGGCATGTCTGGCAGGTGGTTCCGGCGAGTTGAGCAGCTGGTTCCAGCCTGTCCGTCAGGTTAGGGTTAGGGATAGGGTTAGGGTTACGGTTAGGGTTAGGGTTTAGGGTTTGGGGTTAGGGGTTAGGGTTAGGGGTAGGGTTAGGGTTAGGGTTACGGTTGGGTTAGGGTTTAGGGTTAGGCTTAGGGTTAGGGGTTAGGGTTAGGGTTAGGGATTGGGGATAGGGTTAGGGTTAGGGTTAGGGTTAGGGCCCGGCAGGTGGTTCCGGCGAGGCGAGCAGGTGGCTCCGGCGTGCTTGGCACGTGCTTCCGCTGGGACCGGCAGGTGGTTCCGGCGAGGCGAGCAGGTGGCTCCGGCGCGCTCGGCAGGTGCTTCCGCTGCGCCCGGCAGGTGGTTCCGGCGAGGCGAGCAGGTTGTTCCTGCGTGCTCGGCAGGTGGTTCAGTTGGGTCTGGCAGGTGGTTTCGGTCTGTTCGGGGTGTGGTTCCAGCATCTCAGGCACATGGTTCTGGCACGTCTGAGAGGTGGTTCCGGCTGGCCCAACAGGTGTTTCTGGAGTCTCCGCCAAGTGGTTCTGGCGTAGCTGGCAGGTGATGTTGGCGTGACTGGCAGGTGGTTCCAGCCAGCCCGGCAGGTGTTTCCGGAGTGTTCACCAACTGGCTGTGGCGTAGCCGGCAGGTGATTTTGGCGTGTCCGACAGGTGGTTCTGGCGAGTCGAGCAGGTGCTTCCGGCATGCTCGGCAGGTGCTTCCGGTGTCATTGGCATGTGGTTCTGGCAGGTCTGAGAGGTGGTTCCGGCATGCCTGACAGGTGATTCCGGAGTGTTTGCCAAGCGGTTCTGGCATAGGCGGCAGGTGATTTTGCCATGTCCAGAATGTGGTTCCAGCGAGTCGAACATGTGGTTCCGGCGTGTCCGGCAGGTGTTTCCGGTCTGTCCAGCAGGTGGTTCTGGGGTGTCCGGCATGAGGTTCTGGCACGTCTGAGAGGTGGTTCCGGCCGGCCCGACATGCGTTTCCGGAGTGTCCGCCACGTGGTTCAGGCACGTCTGAGAGGTGGTTCCAGCATGCCCGGCAGGTTTTCCCGGAGAGTCCTCCAAGTGGTTCTGGCGTAGCCCGCAGGTGATTTTGGTGTGTCCGGCAGGTTGTTCCGTTCTGTCCGATAGGTTGTTCCGGCATGTCCAGCACGTGCTTCTGGCACTTCTGAGAGGTGGTTCTGGCATGCCGGGCAGGTTATTCCGGAGTGTCCGGTAAGTGGTTCTGGTGTAGCCGGCAGTTCATTTTGGCGTGTCTGGCACATGGGTCCTGCGAGTCGAGCAGGTGGTTCCGGCGTGCTCGGCAGGTGGTCCAGGCATGTCCGGCAGGTGGTTCCAGTCTGTCCAGGACGTGGTTCCAGCGTGTCCGGCACGTGGTTCTCTTACGTCTGAGAGGTGGTTCCTGCATGCCTGGCAGGTTATTGCGGATTGTCTGCCAGGTGGTTCTCTCATAGCCAGCTGTTGATTTTGGCCTGTCAGGCAGGTGGTTCTGGTGAGTCCAGCAGGTGGCTCCGGCGTGCTCGGCAGGTGGTTCTGGCATGTCTGGCAGGTGGTTCCGGCGAGTTGAGCACCTGGTTCCAGCCTGTCCGTCAGGTTAGGGTTAGGGATAGGGTTAGGGTTACGGTTAGGGTTAGGGTTTAGGGTTTGGGGTTAGGGGTTAGGGTTAGGGGTAGGGTTAGGGTTAGGGTTACGGTTGGGTTAGGGTTTAGGGTTAGGCTTAGGGTTAGGGGTTAGGGTTAGGGTTAGGGTTTGGGGATAGGGTTAGGGTTAGGGTTAGGGTTAGGGCCCGGCACGTGGTTCCGGCGAGGCGAGCAGGTGGCTCCGGCGCGCCCGGCAGGTGCTTCTGCTGGGCCTGGCAGGTGGTTCCGGCGAGGCGAGCAGGTGGCTCCGGCGCGCCGGGCAGGTGGTTCCGGCGAGGCGAGCAGGTGGCTCCGGCGCGCTCGGCAGGTGCTTCCGCTGCGCCCGGCATGTGGTTCCGGCGAGGCGAGCAGGTTGTTCCTGCGTGCTTGGCAGGTGGTTCAGTTGGGTCTGGCAGGTGGTTTCGGTCTGTTTGGGGTGTGGTTCCAGCATCTCAGGCACATGGTTCTGGCACGTCTGAGAGGTGGTTCCGGCTGGCCCAACAGGTGTTTCTGGAGTCTCCGCCAAGTGGTTCTGGCGTAGCTGGCAGGTGATGTTGGCGTGACTGGCAGGTGGTTCCAGCCAGCCCGGCAGGTGTTTCCGGAGTGTTCACCAACTGGCTGTGGCGTAGCCGGCAGGTGATTTTGGCGTGTCCGACAGGTGGTTCTGGCGAGTCGAGCAGGTGCTTCCGGCATGCTCGGCAGGTGCTTCCGGTGTCATTGGCATGTGGTTCTGGCAGGTCTGAGAGGTGGTTCCGGCATGCCTGACAGGTGATTCCGGAGTGTTCGCCAAGCGGTTCTGGCATAGGCGGCAGGTGATTTTGCCATGTCCAGAATGTGGTTCCAGCGAGTCGAACATGTGGTTCCGGCGTGTCCGGCAGGTGTTTCCGGTCTGTCCAGCAGGTGGTTCTGGGGTGTCCGGCATGAGGTTCTGGCACGTCTGAGAGGTGGTTCCGGCCGGCCCGACATGCGTTTCCGGAGTGTCCGCCACGTGGTTCAGGCACGTCTGAGAGGTGGTTCCAGCATGCCCGGCAGGTTTTCCCGGAGAGTCCTCCAAGTGGTTCTGGCGTAGCCCGCAGGTGATTTTGGTGTGTCCGGCAGGTTGTTCCGTTCTGTCCGATAGGTTGTTCCGGCATGTCCAGCACGTGCTTCTGGCACTTCTGAGAGGTGGTTCTGGCATGCCGGGCAGGTTATTCCGGAGTGTCCGGTAAGTGGTTCTGGTGTAGCCGGCAGTTCATTTTGGCGTGTCTGGCACATGGGTCCTGCGAGTCGAGCAGGTGGTTCCGGCGTGCTCGGCAGGTGGTCCAGGCATGTCCGGCAGGTGGTTCCAGTCTGTCCAGGACGTGGTTCCAGCGTGTCCGGCACGTGGTTCTCTTACGTCTGAGAGGTGGTTCCTGCATGCCTGGCAGGTTATTGCGGATTGTCTGCCAGGTGGTTCTCTCATAGCCAGCTGTTGATTTTGGCCTGTCAGGCAGGTGGTTCTGGTGAGTCCAGCAGGTGGCTCCGGCGTGCTCGGCAGGTGGTTCTGGCATGTCTGGCAGGTGGTTCCGGCGAGTTGAGCAGCTGGTTCCAGCCTGTCCGTCAGGTTAGGGTTAGGGATAGGGTTAGGGTTACGGTTAGGGTTAGGGTTTAGGGTTTGGGGTTAGGGGTTAGGGTTAGGGGTAGGGTTAGGGTTAGGGTTACGGTTGGGTTAGGGTTTAGGGTTAGGCTTAGGGTTAGGGGTTAGGGTTAGGGTTAGGGTTTGGGGATAGGGTTAGGGTTAGGGTTAGGGTTAGGGCCCGGCACGTGGTTCCGGCGAGGCGAGCAGGTGGCTCCGGCGCGCCCGGCAGGTGCTTCTGCTGGGCCTGGCAGGTGGTTCCGGCGAGGCGAGCAGGTGGCTCCGGCGCGCCGGGCAGGTGGTTCCGGCGAGGCGAGCAGGTGGCTCCGGCGCGCTCGGCAGGTGCTTCCGCTGCGCCCGGCATGTGGTTCCGGCGAGGCGAGCAGGTTGTTCCTGCGTGCTTGGCAGGTGGTTCAGTTGGGTCTGGCAGGTGGTTTCGGTCTGTTTGGGGTGTGGTTCCAGCATCTCAGGCACATGGTTCTGGCACGTCTGAGAGGTGGTTCCGGCTGGCCCAACAGGTGTTTCTGGAGTCTCCGCCAAGTGGTTCTGGCGTAGCTGGCAGGTGATGTTGGCGTGACTGGCAGGTGGTTCCAGCCAGCCCGGCAGGTGTTTCCGGAGTGTTCACCAACTGGCTGTGGCGTAGCCGGCAGGTGATTTTGGCGTGTCCGACAGGTGGTTCTGGCGAGTCGAGCAGGTGCTTCCGGCATGCTCGGCAGGTGCTTCCGGTGTCATTGGCATGTGGTTCTGGCAGGTCTGAGAGGTGGTTCCGGCATGCCTGACAGGTGATTCCGGAGTGTTCGCCAAGCGGTTCTGGCATAGGCGGCAGGTGATTTTGCCATGTCCAGAATGTGGTTCCAGCGAGTCGAACATGTGGTTCCGGCGTGTCCGGCAGGTGTTTCCGGTCTGTCCAGCAGGTGGTTCTGGGGTGTCCGGCATGAGGTTCTGGCACGTCTGAGAGGTGGTTCCGGCCGGCCCGACATGCGTTTCCGGAGTGTCCGCCACGTGGTTCAGGCACGTCTGAGAGGTGGTTCCAGCATGCCCGGCAGGTTTTCCCGGAGAGTCCTCCAAGTGGTTCTGGCGTAGCCCGCAGGTGATTTTGGTGTGTCTGGCAGGTTGTTCCGTTCTGTCCGATAGGTTGTTCCGGCATGTCCAGCACGTGCTTCTGGCACTTCTGAGAGGTGGTTCTGGCATGCCGGGCAGGTTATTCCGGAGTGTCCGGTAAGTGGTTCTGGTGTAGCCGGCAGTTCATTTTGGCGTGTCTGGCACATGGGTCCTGCGAGTCGAGCAGGTGGTTCCGGCGTGCTCGGCAGGTGGTCCAGGCATGTCCGGCAGGTGGTTCCAGTCTGTCCAGGACGTGGTTCCAGCGTGTCCGGCACGTGGTTCTCTTACGTCTGAGAGGTGGTTCCTGCATGCCTGGCAGGTTATTGCGGATTGTCTGCCAGGTGGTTCTCTCATAGCCAGCTGTTGATTTTGGCCTGTCAGGCAGGTGGTTCTGGTGAGTCCAGCAGGTGGCTCCGGCGTGCTCGGCAGGTGGTTCTGGCATGTCTGGCAGGTGGTTCCGGCGAGTTGAGCAGCTGGTTCCAGCCTGTCCGTCAGGTTAGGGTTAGGGATAGGGTTAGGGTTACGGTTAGGGTTAGGGTTTAGGGTTTGGGGTTAGGGGTTAGGGTTAGGGGTAGGGTTAGGGTTAGGGTTACGGTTGGGTTAGGGTGTAGGGTTACGCTTAGGGTTAGGGGTTAGGGTTAGGGTTAGGGTTTGGGGATAGGGTTAGGGTTAGGGTTAGGGTTAGGGCCCGGCACGTGGTTCCGGCGAGGCGAGCAGGTGGCTCCGGCGCGCTCGGCAGGTGCTTCCGCTGGGCCCGGCAGGTGGTTCCGGCGAGGCGAGCAGGTGGCTCCGGCGTGCTTGGCACGTGCTTCCGCTGGGCCCGGCAGGTGGTTCCGGCGAGGCGAGCAGGTGGCTCCGGCGCGCCCGGCAGGTGCTTCTGCTGGGCCTGGCAGGTGGTTCCGGCGAGGCGAGCAGGTGGCTCCGGCGCGCCGGGCAGGTGGTTCCGGCGAGGCGAGCAGGTGGCTCCGGCGCGCTCGGCAGGTGCTTCCGCTGCGCCCGGCATGTGGTTCCGGCGAGGCGAGCAGGTTGTTCCTGCGTGCTCGGCAGGTGGTTCAGTTGGGTCTGGCAGGTGGTTTCGGTCTGTTTGGGGTGTGGTTCCAGCATCTCAGGCACATGGTTCTGGCACGTCTGAGAGGTGGTTCCGGCTGGCCCAACAGGTGTTTCTGGAGTCTCCGCCAAGTGGTTCTGGCGTAGCTGGCAGGTGATGTTGGCGTGACTGGCAGGTGGTTCCAGCCAGCCCGGCAGGTGTTTCCGGAGTGTTCACCAACTGGCTGTGGCGTAGCCGGCAGGTGATTTTGGCGTGTCCGACAGGTGGTTCTGGCGAGTCGAGCAGGTGCTTCCGGCATGCTCGGCAGGTGCTTCCGGTGTCATTGGCATGTGGTTCTGGCAGGTCTGAGAGGTGGTTCCGGCATGCCTGACAGGTGATTCCGGAGTGTTCGCCAAGCGGTTCTGGCATAGGCGGCAGGTGATTTTGCCATGTCCAGAATGTGGTTCCAGCGAGTCGAACATGTGGTTCCGGCGTGTCCGGCAGGTGTTTCCGGTCTGTCCAGCAGGTGGTTCTGGGGTGTCCGGCATGAGGTTCTGGCACGTCTGAGAGGTGGTTCCGGCCGGCCCGACATGCGTTTCCGGAGTGTCCGCCACGTGGTTCAGGCACGTCTGAGAGGTGGTTCCAGCATGCCCGGCAGGTTTTCCCGGAGAGTCCTCCAAGTGGTTCTGGCGTAGCCCGCAGGTGATTTTGGTGTGTCCGGCAGGTTGTTCCGTTCTGTCCGATAGGTTGTTCCGGCATGTCCAGCACGTGCTTCTGGCACTTCTGAGAGGTGGTTCTGGCATGCCGGGCAGGTTATTCCGGAGTGTCCGGTAAGTGGTTCTGGTGTAGCCGGCAGTTCATTTTGGCGTGTCTGGCACATGGGTCCTGCGAGTCGAGCAGGTGGTTCCGGCGTGCTCGGCAGGTGGTCCAGGCATGTCCGGCAGGTGGTTCCAGTCTGTCCAGGACGTGGTTCCAGCGTGTCCGGCACGTGGTTCTCTTACGTCTGAGAGGTGGTTCCTGCATGCCTGGCAGGTTATTGCGGATTGTCTGCCAGGTGGTTCTCTCATAGCCAGCTGTTGATTTTGGCCTGTCAGGCAGGTGGTTCTGGTGAGTCCAGCAGGTGGCTCCGGCGTGCTTGGCAGGTGGTTCTGGCATGCCTGGCAGGTGGTTCCGGCGAGTTGAGCAGCTGGTTCCAGCCTGTCCGTCAGGTTAGGGTTAGGGATAGGGTTAGGGTTACGGTTAGGGTTAGGGTTTAGGGTTTGGGGTTAGGGGTTAGGGTTAGGGGTAGGGTTAGGGTTAGGGTTACGGTTGGGTTAGGGTTTAGGGTTAGGCTTAGGGTTAGGGGTTAGGGTTAGGGTTAGGGTTTGGGGATAGGGTTAGGGTTAGGGTTAGGGTTAGGGCCCGGCACGTGGTTCCGGCGAGGCGAGCAGGTGGCTCCGGCGCGCTCGGCAGGTGCTTCCGCTGGGCCCGGCAGGTGGTTCCGGCGAGGCGAGCAGGTGGCTCCGGCGCGCTCGGCAGGTGCTTCCGCTGCACCCGGCAGGTGGTTCCGGCGAGGCGAGCAGGTTGTTCCTGCGTGCTCGGCAGGTGCTTCAGTTGGGTCTGGCAGGTGGTTTCGGTCTGTTCGGGGTGTGGTTCCAGCATCTCAGGCACATGGTTCTGGCACGTCTGAGAGGTGGTTCCAGCTGGCCCAACAGGTGTTTCTGGAGTCTCCGCCAAGTGGTTCTGGCGTAGCTGGCAGGTGGTTCCAGCCAGCCCGGCAGGTGTTTCCGGAGTGTTCACCAACTGGCTGTGGCGTAGCCGGCAGGTGATTTTGGCGTGTCCGACAGGTGGTTCTGGCGAGTCGAGCAGGTGCTTCCGGCATGCTCGGCAGGTGCTTCCGGTGTCATTGGCATGTGGTTCTGGCAGGTCTGAGAGGTGGTTCCGGCATGCCTGACAGGTGATTCCGGAGTGTTCGCCAAGCGGTTCTGGCATAGGCGGCAGGTGATTTTGCCATGTCCAGAATGTGGTTCCAGCGAGTCGAACATGTGGTTCCGGCGTGTCCAGCAGGTGTTTCCGGTCTGTCCAGCAGGTGGTTCTGGGGTGTCCGGCATGAGGTTCTGGCACGTCTGAGAGGTGGTTCCGGCCGGCCCGACATGCGTTTCCGGAGTGTCCGCCACGTGGTTCAGGCACGTCTGAGAGGTGGTTCCAGCATGCCCGGCAGGTTTTCCCGGAGAGTCCTCCAAGTGGTTCTGGCGTAGCCCGCAGGTGATTTTGGTGTGTCCGGCAGGTTGTTCCGTTCTGTCCGATAGGTTGTTCCGGCATGTCCAGCACGTGCTTCTGGCACTTCTGAGAGGTGGTTCTGGCATGCCGGGCAGGTTATTCCGGAGTGTCCGGTAAGTGGTTCTGGTGTAGCCGGCAGTTCATTTTGGCGTGTCTGGCACATGGGTCCTGCGAGTCGAGCAGGTGGTTCCGGCGTGCTCGGCAGGTGGTCCAGGCATGTCCGGCAGGTGGTTCCAGTCTGTCCAGGACGTGGTTCCAGCGTGTCCGGCACGTGGTTCTCTTACGTCTGAGAGGTGGTTCCTGCATGCCTGGCAGGTTATTGCGGATTGTCTGCCAGGTGGTTCTCTCATAGCCAGCTGTTGATTTTGGCCTGTCAGGCAGGTGGTTCTGGTGAGTCCAGCAGGTGGCTCCGGCGTGCTCGGCAGGTGGTTCTGGCATGTCTGGCAGGTGGTTCCGGCGAGTTGAGCAGCTGGTTCCAGCCTGTCCGTCAGGTTAGGGTTAGGGATAGGGTTAGGGTTACGGTTAGGGTTAGGGTTTAGGGTTTGGGGTTAGGGGTTAGGGTTAGGGGTAGGGTTAGGGTTAGGGTTACGGTTGGGTTAGGGTTTAGGGTTAGGCTTAGGGTTAGGGGTTAGGGTTAGGGTTAGGGTTTGGGGATAGGGTTAGGGTTAGGGTTAGGGTTAGGGCCCGGCACGTGGTTCCGGCGAGGCGAGCAGGTGGCTCCGGCGCGCTCGGCAGGTGCTTCCGCTGGGCCCGGCAGGTGGTTCCGGCGAGGCGAGCAGGTGGCTCCGGCGTGCTTGGCACGTGCTTCCGCTGGGCCCGGCAGGTGGTTCCGGCGAGGCGAGCAGGTGGCTCCGGCGCGCTCGGCAGGTGCTTCCGCTGCACCCGGCAGGTGGTTCCGGCGAGGCGAGCAGGTGGCTCCGGCGCGCCCGGCAGGTGCTTCTGGTGGGCCTGGCAGGTGGTTCCGGCGAGGCGAGCAGGTGGCTCCGGTGCGCCGGGCAGGTGGTTCCGGCGAGGCGAGCAGGTGGCTCCGGCGCGCTCGGCAGGTGCTTCCGCTGCGCCCGGCATGTGGTTCCGGCGAGGCGAGCAGGTTGTTCCTGCGTGCTTGGCAGGTGGTTCAGTTGGGTCTGGCAGGTGGTTTCGGTCTGTTTGGGGTGTGGTTCCAGCATCTCAGGCACATGGTTCTGGCACGTCTGAGAGGTGGTTCCAGCATGCCCGGCAGGTTTTCCCGGAGAGTCCTCCAAGTGGTTCTGGCGTAGCCCGCAGGTGATTTTGGTGTGTCCGGCACGTTGTTCCGTTCTGTCCAATAGGTTGTTCCGGCATGTCCAGCACGTGCTTCTGGCACTTCTGAGAGGTGGTTCTGGCATGCCGGGCAGGTTATTCCGGAGTGTCCGGTAAGTGGTTCTGGTGTAGCCGGCAGTTCATTTTGGCGTGTCTGGCACATGGGTCCTGCGAGTCGAGCAGGTGGTTCCGGCGTGCTCGGCAGGTGGTCCAGGCATGTCCGGCAGGTGGTTCCAGTCTGTCCAGGACGTGGTTCCAGCGTGTCCGGCACGTGGTTCTCTTACGTCTGAGAGGTGGTTCCTGCATGCCTGGCAGGTTATTGCGGATTGTCTGCCAGGTGGTTCTCTCATAGCCAGCTGTTGATTTTGGCCTGTCAGGCAGGTGGTTCTGGTGAGTCCAGCAGGTGGCTCCGGCGTGCTCGGCAGGTGGTTCTGGCATGTCTGGCAGGTGGTTCCGGCGAGTTGAGCAGCTGGTTCCAGCCTGTCCGTCAGGTTAGGGTTAGGGATAGGGTTAGGGTTACGGTTAGGGTTAGGGTTTAGGGTTTGGGGTTAGGGGTTAGGGTTAGGGGTAGGGTTAGGGTTAGGGTTACGGTTGGGTTAGGGTTTAGGGTTAGGCTTAGGGTTAGGGGTTAGGGTTAGGGTTAGGGTTTGGGGATAGGGTTAGGGTTAGGGTTAGGGTTAGGGCCCGGCACGTGGTTCCGGCGAGGCGAGCAGGTGGCTCCGGCGCGCTCGGCAGGTGCTTCCGCTGGGCCCGGCAGGTGGTTCCGGCGAGGCGAGCAGGTGGCTCCGGCGTGCTTGGCACGTGCTTCCGCTGGGCCCGGCAGGTGGTTCCGGCGAGGCGAGCAGGTGGCTCCGGCGCGCTCGGCAGGTGCTTCCGCTGCACCCGGCAGGTGGTTCCGGCGAGGCGAGCAGGTGGCTCCGGCGCGCCGGGCAGGTGGTTCCGGCGAGGCGAGCAGGTGGCTCCGGCGCGCTCGGCAGGTGCTTCCGCTGCGCCCGGCATGTGGTTCCGGCGAGGCGAGCAGGTTGTTCCTGCGTGCTTGGCAGGTGGTTCAGTTGGGTCTGGCAGGTGGTTTCGGTCTGTTTGGGGTGTGGTTCCAGCATCTCAGGCACATGGTTCTGGCACGTCTGAGAGGTGGTTCCGGCTGACCCAACAGGTGTTTCTGGAGTCTCCGCCAAGTGGTTCTGGCGTAGCTGGCAGGTGATGTTGGCGTGACTGGCAGGTGGTTCCAGCCAGCCCGGCAGGTGTTTCCGGAGTGTTCACCAACTGGCTGTGGCGTAGCCGGCAGGTGATTTTGGCGTGTCCGACAGGTGGTTCTGGCGAGTCGAGCAGGTGCTTCCGGCATGCTCGGCAGGTGCTTCCGGTGTCATTGGCATGTGGTTCTGGCAGGTCTGAGAGGTGGTTCCGGCATGCCTGACAGGTGATTCCGGAGTGTTCGCCAAGCGGTTCTGGCATAGGCGGCAGGTGATTTTGCCATGTCCAGAATGTGGTTCCAGCGAGTCGAACATGTGGTTCCGGCGTGTCCGGCAGGTGTTTCCGGTCTGTCCAGCAGGTGGTTCTGGGGTGTCCGGCATGAGGTTCTGGCACGTCTGAGAGGTGGTTCCGGCCGGCCCGACGTGCGTTTCCGGAGTGTCCGCCACGTGGTTCAGGCACGTCTGAGAGGTGGTTCCAGCATGCCCGGCAGGTTTTCCCGGAGAGTCCTCCAAGTGGTTCTGGCGTAGCCCGCAGGTGATTTTGCTGTGTCCGGCAGGTTGTTCCGTTCTGTCCGATAGGTTGTTCCGGCATGTCCAGCACGTGCTTCTGGCACTTCTGAGAGGTGGTTCTGGCATGCCGGGCAGGTTATTCCGGAGTGTCCGGTAAGTGGTTCTGGTGTAGCCGGCAGTTCATTTTGGCGTGTCTGGCACATGGGTCCTGCGAGTCGAGCAGGTGGTTCCGGCGTGCTCGGCAGGTGGTCCAGGCATGTCCGGCAGGTGGTTCCAGTCTGTCCAGGACGTGGTTCCAGCGTGTCCGGCACGTGGTTCTCTTACGTCTGAGAGGTGGTTCCTGCATGCCTGGCAGGTTATTGCGGATTGTCTGCCAGGTGGTTCTCTCATAGCCAGCTGTTGATTTTGGCCTGTCAGGCAGGTGGTTCTGGTGAGTCCAGCAGGTGGCTCCGGCGTGCTCGGCAGGTGGTTCTGGCATGTCTGGCAGGTGGTTCCGGCGAGTTGAGCAGCTGGTTCCAGCCTGTCCGTCAGGTTAGGGTTAGGGATAGGGTTAGGGTTACGGTTAGGGTTAGGGTTTAGGGTTTGGGGTTAGGGGTTAGGGTTAGGGGTAGGGTTAGGGTTAGGGTTACGGTTGGGTTAGGGTTTAGGGTTAGGCTTAGGGTTAGGGGTTAGGGTTAGGGTTAGGGTTTGGGGATAGGGTTAGGGTTAGGGTTAGGGTTAGGGCCCGGCACGTGGTTCCGGCGAGGCGAGCAGGTGGCTCCGGCGCGCTCGGCAGGTGCTTCCGCTGGGCCCGGCAGGTGGTTCCGGCGAGGCGAGCAGGTGGCTCCGGCGTGCTTGGCACGTGCTTCCGCTGGGCCCGGCAGGTGGTTCCGGCGAGGCGAGCAGGTGGCTCCGGCGCGCTCGGCAGGTGCTTCCGCTGCACCCGGCAGGTGGTTCCGGCGAGGCGAGCAGGTGGCTCCGGCGCGCCCGGCAGGTGCTTCTGGTGGGCCTGGCAGGTGGTTCCGGCGAGGCGAGCAGGTGGCTCCGGTGCGCCGGGCAGGTGGTTCCGGCGAGGCGAGCAGGTGGCTCCGGCGCGCTCGGCAGGTGCTTCCGCTGCGCCCGGCATGTGGTTCCGGCGAGGCGAGCAGGTTGTTCCTGCGTGCTTGGCAGGTGGTTCAGTTGGGTCTGGCAGGTGGTTTCGGTCTGTTTGGGGTGTGGTTCCAGCATCTCAGGCACATGGTTCTGGCACGTCTGAGAGGTGGTTCCAGCATGCCCGGCAGGTTTTCCCGGAGAGTCCTCCAAGTGGTTCTGGCGTAGCCCGCAGGTGATTTTGGTGTGTCCGGCACGTTGTTCCGTTCTGTCCAATAGGTTGTTCCGGCATGTCCAGCACGTGCTTCTGGCACTTCTGAGAGGTGGTTCTGGCATGCCGGGCAGGTTATTCCGGAGTGTCCGGTAAGTGGTTCTGGTGTAGCCGGCAGTTCATTTTGGCGTGTCTGGCACATGGGTCCTGCGAGTCGAGCAGGTGGTTCCGGCGTGCTCGGCAGGTGGTCCAGGCATGTCCGGCAGGTGGTTCCAGTCTGTCCAGGACGTGGTTCCAGCGTGTCCGGCACGTGGTTCTCTTACGTCTGAGAGGTGGTTCCTGCATGCCTGGCAGGTTATTGCGGATTGTCTGCCAGGTGGTTCTCTCATAGCCAGCTGTTGATTTTGGCCTGTCAGGCAGGTGGTTCTGGTGAGTCCAGCAGGTGGCTCCGGCGTGCTCGGCAGGTGGTTCTGGCATGTCTGGCAGGTGGTTCCGGCGAGTTGAGCAGCTGGTTCCAGCCTGTCCGTCAGGTTAGGGTTAGGGATAGGGTTAGGGTTACGGTTAGGGTTAGGGTTTAGGGTTTGGGGTTAGGGGTTAGGGTTAGGGGTAGGGTTAGGGTTAGGGTTACGGTTGGGTTAGGGTTTAGGGTTAGGCTTAGGGTTAGGGGTTAGGGTTAGGGTTAGGGTTTGGGGATAGGGTTAGGGTTAGGGTTAGGGTTAGGGCCCGGCACGTGGTTCCGGCGAGGCGAGCAGGTGGCTCCGGCGCGCTCGGCAGGTGCTTCCGCTGGGCCCGGCAGGTGGTTCCGGCGAGGCGAGCAGGTGGCTCCGGCGTGCTTGGCACGTGCTTCCGCTGGGCCCGGCAGGTGGTTCCGGCGAGGCGAGCAGGTGGCTCCGGCGCGCTCGGCAGGTGCTTCCGCTGCACCCGGCAGGTGGTTCCGGCGAGGCGAGCAGGTGGCTCCGGCGCGCCGGGCAGGTGGTTCCGGCGAGGCGAGCAGGTGGCTCCGGCGCGCTCGGCAGGTGCTTCCGCTGCGCCCGGCATGTGGTTCCGGCGAGGCGAGCAGGTTGTTCCTGCGTGCTTGGCAGGTGGTTCAGTTGGGTCTGGCAGGTGGTTTCGGTCTGTTTGGGGTGTGGTTCCAGCATCTCAGGCACATGGTTCTGGCACGTCTGAGAGGTGGTTCCGGCTGACCCAACAGGTGTTTCTGGAGTCTCCGCCAAGTGGTTCTGGCGTAGCTGGCAGGTGATGTTGGCGTGACTGGCAGGTGGTTCCAGCCAGCCCGGCAGGTGTTTCCGGAGTGTTCACCAACTGGCTGTGGCGTAGCCGGCAGGTGATTTTGGCGTGTCCGACAGGTGGTTCTGGCGAGTCGAGCAGGTGCTTCCGGCATGCTCGGCAGGTGCTTCCGGTGTCATTGGCATGTGGTTCTGGCAGGTCTGAGAGGTGGTTCCGGCATGCCTGACAGGTGATTCCGGAGTGTTCGCCAAGCGGTTCTGGCATAGGCGGCAGGTGATTTTGCCATGTCCAGAATGTGGTTCCAGCGAGTCGAACATGTGGTTCCGGCGTGTCCGGCAGGTGTTTCCGGTCTGTCCAGCAGGTGGTTCTGGGGTGTCCGGCATGAGGTTCTGGCACGTCTGAGAGGTGGTTCCGGCCGGCCCGACATGCGTTTCCGGAGTGTCCGCCACGTGGTTCAGGCACGTCTGAGAGGTGGTTCCAGCATGCCCGGCAGGTTTTCCCGGAGAGTCCTCCAAGTGGTTCTGGCGTAGCCCGCAGGTGATTTTGCTGTGTCCGGCAGGTTGTTCCGTTCTGTCCGATAGGTTGTTCCGGCATGTCCAGCACGTGCTTCTGGCACTTCTGAGAGGTGGTTCTGGCATGCCGGGCAGGTTATTCCGGAGTGTCCGGTAAGTGGTTCTGGTGTAGCCGGCAGTTCATTTTGGCGTGTCTGGCACATGGGTCCTGCGAGTCGAGCAGGTGGTTCCGGCGTGCTCGGCAGGTGGTCCAGGCATGTCCGGCAGGTGGTTCCAGTCTGTCCAGGACGTGGTTCCAGCGTGTCCGGCACGTGGTTCTCTTACGTCTGAGAGGTGGTTCCTGCATGCCTGGCAGGTTATTGCGGATTGTCTGCCAGGTGGTTCTCTCATAGCCAGCTGTTGATTTTGGCCTGTCAGGCAGGTGGTTCTGGTGAGTCCAGCAGGTGGCTCCGGCGTGCTCGGCAGGTGGTTCTGGCATGTCTGGCAGGTGGTTCCGGCGAGTTGAGCAGCTGGTTCCAGCCTGTCCGTCAGGTTAGGGTTAGGGATAGGGTTAGGGTTACGGTTAGGGTTAGGGTTTAGGGTTTGGGGTTAGGGGTTAGGGTTAGGGGTAGGGTTAGGGTTAGGGTTACGGTTGGGTTAGGGTTTAGGGTTAGGCTTAGGGTTAGGGGTTAGGGTTAGGGTTTGGGGATAGGGTTAGGGTTAGGGTTAGGGTTAGGGCCCGGCACGTGGTTCCGGCGAGGCGAGCAGGTGGCTCCGGCGCGCTCGGCAGGTGCTTCCGCTGGGCCCGGCAGGTGGTTCCGGCGAGGCGAGCTGGTGGCTCCGGCGCGCTCGGCAGGTGCTTCCGCTGCACCCGGCAGGTGGTTCCGGCGAGGCGAGCAGGTTGTTCCTGCGTGCTCGGCAGGTGGTTCAGTTGGGTCTGGCAGGTGGTTTCGGTCTGTTCAGGGTGTGGTTCCAGCATCTCAGGCACATGGTTCTGGCACGTCTGAGAGGTGGTTCCAGCTGGCCCAACAGGTGTTTCTGGAGTCTCCGCCAAGTGGTTCTGGCGTAGCTGGCAGGTGGTTCCAGCCAGCCCGGCAGGTGTTTCCGGAGTGTTCACCAACTGGCTGTGGCGTAGCCGGCAGGTGATTTTGGCGTGTCCGACAGGTGGTTCTGGCGAGTCGAGCAGGTGCTTCCGGCATGCTCGGCAGGTGCTTCCGGTGTCATTGGCATGTGGTTCTGGCAGGTCTGAGAGGTGGTTCCGGCATGCCTGACAGGTGATTCCGGAGTGTTCGCCAAGCGGTTCTGGCATAGGCGGCAGGTGATTTTGCCATGTCCAGAATGTGGTTCCAGCGAGTCGAACATGTGGTTCCGGCGTGTCCGGCAGGTGTTTCCGGTCTGTCCAGCAGGTGGTTCTGGGGTGTCCGGCATGAGGTTCTGGCGAGTCTGAGAGGTGGTTCCGGCCGGCCCGACATGCGTTTCCGGAGTGTCCGCCACGTGGTTCAGGCACGTCTGAGAGGTGGTTCCAGCATGCCCGGCAGGTTTTCCCGGAGAGTCCTCCAAGTGGTTCTGGCGTAGCCCGCAGGTGATTTTGGTGTGTCCGGCAGGTTGTTCTGTTCTGTCCGATAGGTTGTTCCGGCATGTCCAGCACGTGCTTCTGGCACTTCTGAGAGGTGGTTCTGGCATGCCGGGCAGGTTATTCCGGAGTGTCCGGTAAGTGGTTCTGGTGTAGCCGGCAGTTCATTTTGGCGTGTCTGGCACATGGGTCCTGCGAGTCGAGCAGGTGGTTCCGGCGTGCTCGGCAGGTGGTCCAGGCATGTCCGGCAGGTGGTTCCAGTCTGTCCAGGACGTGGTTCCAGCGTGTCCGGCACGTGGTTCTCTTACGTCTGAGAGGTGGTTCCTGCATGCCTGGCAGGTTATTGCGGATTGTCTGCCAGGTGGTTCTCTCATAGCCAGCTGTTGATTTTGGCCTGTCAGGCAGGTGGTTCTGGTGAGTCCAGCAGGTGGCTCCGGCGTGCTCGGCAGGTGGTTCTGGCATGTCTGGCAGGTGGTTCCGGCGAGTTGAGCAGCTGGTTCCAGCCTGTCCGTCAGGTTAGGGTTAGGGATAGGGTTAGGGTTACGGTTAGGGTTAGGGTTTAGGGTTTGGGGTTAGGGGTTAGGGTTAGGGGTAGGGTTAGGGTTAGCGTTACGGTTGGGTTAGGGTTTATGGTTAGGCTTAGGGTTAGGGGTTAGGGTTAGGGTTAGGGTTTGGGGATAGGGTAAGGGTTAGGGTTAGGGTTAGGGCCCGGCACGTGGTGCCGGCGAGGCGAGCAGGTGGCTCCGGCGCGCCCGGCAGGTGCTTCCGCTGGGCCCGGCAGGTGGTTCCGGCGAGGCGAGCAGGTGGCTCCGGCGTGCTTGGCACGTGCTTCCGCTGGGCTCGGCAGGTGGTTCCGGCGAGGCCAGCAGGTGGCTCCGGCGCGCTCGGCAGGTGCTTCCGCTGGGCCCGGCAGGTGGTTCCGACGAGGCGAGCAGGTGGCTCCGGCGTGCTTGGCACGTGCTTCCGCTGGGCCCGGCAGGTGGTTCCGGCGAGGCGAGCAGGTGGCTCCGGCGCGCTCGGCAGGTGCTTCCGCTGCACCCAGCAGGTGGTTCCGGCGAGGCGAGCAGGTGGCTCCGGCGCGCCCGGCAGGTGCTTCCGCTGGGCCTGGCAGGTGGTTCCGGCGAGGCGAGCAGGTCTCTCCGGCGCGCCGGGCAGGTGGTTCCGGCGAGGCGAGCATGTGGCTCCGGCGCGCTCGGCAGGTGCTTCCGCTGCGCCCGGCAGGTGGTTCCGGCGAGGCGAGCAGGTTGTTCCTGCGTGCTCGGCAGGTGGTTCAGTTGGGTCTGGCAGGTGGTTTCGGTCTGTTCGGGGTGTGGTTCCAGCATCTCAGGCACATGGTTCTGGCACGTCTGAGAGGTGGTTCCAGCTGGCCCAACAGGTGTTTCTGGAGTCTCCGCCAAGTGGTTCTGGCGTAGCTGGCAGGTGGTTCCAGCCAGCCCGGCAGGAGTTTCCGGAGTGTTCACCAACTGGCTGTGGCGTAGCCGGCAGGTGATTTTGGCGTGTCCGACAGGTGGTTCTGGCGAGTCGAGCAGGTGCTTCCGGCATGCTCGGCAGGTGCTTCCGGTGTCATTGGCATGTGGTTCTGGCAGGTCTGAGAGGTGGTTCTGGCATGCCGGGCAGGTTATTCCGGAGTGTCCGGTAAGTGGTTCTGGTGTAGCCGGCAGTTCATTTTGGCGTGTCTGGCACATGGGTCCTGCGAGTCGAGCAGGTGGTTCCGGCGTGCTCGGCAGGTGGTCCAGGCATGTCCGGCAGGTGGTTCCAGTCTGTCCAGGACGTGGTTCCAGCGTGTCCGGCACGTGGTTCTCTTACGTCTGAGAGGTGGTTCCTGCATGCCTGGCAGGTTATTGCGGATTGTCTGCCAGGTGGTTCTCTCATAGCCAGCTGTTGATTTTGGCCTGTCAGGCAGGTGGTTCTGGTGAGTCCAGCAGGTGGCTCCGGCGTGCTCGGCAGGTGGTTCTGGCATGTCTGGCAGGTGGTTCCGGCGAGTTGAGCAGCTGGTTCCAGCCTGTCCGTCAGGTTAGGGTTAGGGATAGGGTTAGGGTTACGGTTAGGGTTAGGGTTTAGGGTTTGGGGTTAGGGGTTAGGGTTAGGGGTAGGGTTAGGGTTAGGGTTACGGTTGGGTTAGGGTTTAGGGTTAGGCTTAGGGTTAGGGGTTAGGGTTAGGGTTAGGGTTTGGGGATAGGGTAAGGGTTAGGGCCCGGCACGTGGTTCCGGCGAGGCGAGCAGGTGGCTCCGGCGCGCTCGGCAGGTGCTTCCGCTGGGCCCGGCAGGTGGTTCCGGCGAGGCGAGCAGGTGGATCCGGCGTGCTTGGCACGTGCTTCCGCTGGGCCCGGCAGGTGGTTCCGGCGAGGCGAGCAGGTGGCACCGGCACGCTCGGCAGGTGCTTCCGCTGCACCCGGCAGGTGGTTCCGGCGAGGCGAGCAGGTGGTTCCGGCGTGCTCGGCAGGTGTTTCTGGCATGTCTGGCAGGTGGTTCCGGTGAGTTGAGCAGCTGGTTCCAGCCTGTCCGTCAGGTTAGGGATAGGGATAGGGTTAGGGTTATGGTTAGGGTTAGGGTTTAGGGTTTGGGGTTAGGGGTTAGGGTTAGGTGTAGGGTTAGGGTTAGGGTCACGGTTGGGTTAGGGTTTAGGGTTAGGCTTAGGGTTAGGGGTTAGGGTTAGGGTTAGGGTTTGGGGATAGGGTTAGGGTTAGGGTTAGGGTTAGGGCCCAGCGCGTGGTTCCGGCGAGGCGAGCAGGTGGCTCCGGCACGCTCGGCAGGTGCTTCCTCTGGGCCCGGCAGGTGGTTCCGGCGAGGCGAGCAGGTGGCTTCTGCGTGCTTGGCACGTGCTTCCGCTGGGCCCGGCAGGTGGTTCCGGCGAGGCGAGCAGGTGGCTCCGGCGCGCTCGGCAGGTGCTTCCGCTGCACCCGGCAGGTGGTTCCGGCGAGGCGAGCAGGTGGCTCCGGCGCGCCCGGCAGGTGCTTCCGCTGGGCCTGGCAGGTGGTTGCGGCGAGGCGAGCAGGTCTCTCCGGCGCGCCGGGCAGGTGGTTCCGGCGAGGCGAGCATGTGGCTCCGGCGCGCTCGGCAGGTGCTTCCGCTGCGCCCGGCAGGTGGTTCCGGCGAGGCGAGCAGGTTGTTCCTGCGTGCTCGGCAGGTGGTTCAGTTGGGTCTGGCAGGTGGTTTCGGTCTGTTCGGGGTGTGGTTCCAGCATCTCAGGCACATGGTTCTGGCACGTCTGAGAGGTGGTTCCAGCTGGCCCAACAGGTGTTTCTGGAGTCTCCACCAAGTGGTTCTGGCGTAGCTGGCAGGTGGTTCCAGCCAGCCCGGCAGGTGTTTCCGGAGTGTTCACCAACTGGCTGTGGCGTAGCCGGCAGGTGATTTTGGCGTGTCCGACAGGTGGTTCTGGCGAGTCGAGCAGGTGCTTCCGGCATGCTCGGCAGGTGCTTCCGGTGTCATTGGCATGTGGTTCTGGCAGGTCTGAGAGGTGGTTCCGGCATGCCTGACAGGTGATTCCGGAGTGTTCGCCAAGCGGTTCTGGCATAGGCGGCAGGTGATTTTGCCATGTCCAGAATGTGGTTCCAGCGAGTCGAACATGTGGTTCCGGCGTGTCCGGCAGGTGTTTCCGGTCTGTCCAGCAGGTGGTTCTGGGGTGTCCGGCATGAGGTTCTGGCACGTCTGAGAGGTGGTTCCGGCCGGCCCGACGTGCGTTTCCGGAGTGTCCGCCACGTGGTTCAGGCACGTCTGAGAGGTGGTTCCAGCATGCCCGGCAGGTTTTCCCGGAGAGTCCTCCAAGTGGTTCTGGCGTAGCCCGCAGGTGATTTTGGTGTGTCCGGCAGGTTGTTCCGTTCTGTCCGATAGGTTGTTCCGGCATGTCCAGCACGTGCTTCTGGCACTTCTGAGAGGTGGTTCTGGCATGCCGGGCAGGTTATTCCGGAGTGTCCGGTAAGTGGTTCTGGTGTAGCCGGCAGTTCATTTTGGCGTGTCTGGCACATGGGTCCTGCGAGTCGAGCAGGTGGTTCCGGCGTGCTCGGCAGGTGGTCCAGGCATGTCCGGCAGGTGGTTCCAGTCTGTCCAGGACGTGGTTCCAGCGTGTCCGGCACGTGGTTCTCTTACGTCTGAGAGGTGGTTCCTGCATGCCTGGCAGGTTATTGCGGATTGTCTGCCAGGTGGTTCTCTCATAGCCAGCTGTTGATTTTGGCCTGTCAGGCAGGTGGTTCTGGTGAGTCCAGCAGGTGGCTCCGGCGTGCTCGGCAGGTGGTTCTGGCATGTCTGGCAGGTGGTTCCGGCGAGTTGAGCAGCTGGTTCCAGCCTGTCCGTCAGGTTAGGGTTAGGGATAGGGTTAGGGTTACGGTTAGGGTTAGGGTTTAGGGTTTGGGGTTAGGGGTTAGGGTTAGGGGTAGGGTTAGGGTTAGGGTTACGGTTGGGTTAGGGTTTAGGGTTAGGCTTAGGGTTAGGGGTTAGGGTTAGGGTTAGGGTTTGGGGATAGGGTTAGGGTTAGGGTTAGGGTTAGGGCCCGGCACGTGGTTCCAGCGAGGCGAGCAGGTGGCTCCGGCGCGCTCGGCAGGTGCTTCCGCTGGGCCCGGCAGGTGGTTCTGGCGAGGCGAGCAGGTGGCTCCGGCGCGCTCGGCAGGTGCTTCCGCTGCACCCGGCAGGTGGTTCCGGCGAGGCGAGCAGGTTGTTCCTGCGTGCTCGGCAGGTGGTTCAGTTGGGTCTGGCAGGTGGTTTCGGTCTGTTCGGGGTGTGGTTCCAGCATCTCAGGCACATGGTTCTGGCACGTCTGAGAGTTGGTTCCAGCTGGCCCAACAGGTGTTTCTGGAGTCTCCGCCAAGTGGTTCTGGCGTAGCTGGCAGGTGATGTTGGCGTGACTGGCAGGTGGTTCCAGCCAGCCCGGCAGGTGTTTCCGGAGTGTTCACCAACTGGCTGTGGCGTAGCCGGCAGGTGATTTTGGCGTGTCTGACAGGTGGTTCTGGCGAGTCGAGCAGGTGCTTCCGGCATGCTCGGCAGGTGCTTCCGGTGTCATTGGCATGTGGTTCTGGCAGGTCTGAGAGGTGGTTCCGGCATGCCTGACAGGTGATTCCGGAGTGTTCGCCAAGCGGTTCTGGCATAGGCGGCAGGTGATTTTGCCATGTCCAGAATGTGGTTCCAGCGAGTCGAACATGTGGTTCCGGCGTGTCCGGCAGGTGTTTCCGGTCTGTCCAGCAGGTGGTTCTGGGGTGTCCGGCATGAGGTTCTGGCACGTCTGAGAGGTGGTTCCGGCCGGCCCGACATGCGTTTCCGGAGTGTCCGCCACGTGGTTCAGGCACGTCTGAGAGGTGGTTCCAGCATGCCCGGCAGGTTTTCCCGGAGAGTCCTCCAAGTGGTTCTGGCGTAGCCCGCAGGTGATTTTGGTGTGTCCGGCAGGTTGTTCCGTTCTGTCCGATAGGTTGTTCCGGCATGTCCAGCACGTGCTTCTGGCACTTCTGAGAGGTGGTTCTGGCATGCCGGGCAGGTTATTCCGGAGTGTCCGGTAAGTGGTTCTGGTGTAGCCGGCAGTTCATTTTGGCGTGTCTGGCACATGGGTCCTGCGAGTCGAGCAGGTGGTTCCGGCGTGCTCGGCAGGTGGTCCAGGCATGTCCGGCAGGTGGTTCCAGTCTGTCCAGGACGTGGTTCCAGCGTGTCCGGCACGTGGTTCTCTTACGTCTGAGAGGTGGTTCCTGCATGCCTGGCAGGTTATTGCGGATTGTCTGCCAGGTGGTTCTCTCATAGCCAGCTGTTGATTTTGGCCTGTCAGGCAGGTGGTTCTGGTGAGTCCAGCAGGTGGCTCCGGCGTGCTCGGCAGGTGGTTCTGGCATGTCTGGCAGGTGGTTCCGGCGAGTTGAGCAGCTGGTTCCAGCCTGTCCGTCAGGTTAGGGTTAGGGATAGGGTTAGGGTTACGGTTAGGGTTAGGGTTTAGGGTTTGGGGTTAGGGGTTAGGGTTAGGGGTAGGGTTAGGGTTAGGGTTACGGTTGGGTTAGGGTTTATGGTTAGGCTTAGGGTTAGGGGTTAGGGTTAGGGTTAGGGTTTGGGGATAGGGTTAGGGTTAGGGTTAGGGTTAGGGCCCGGCACGTGGTTCCGGCGAGGCGAGCAGGTGGCTCCGGCGCGCTCGGCAGGTGCTTCCGCTGGGCCCGGCAGGTGGTTCTGGCGAGGCGAGCAGGTGGCTCCGGCGCGCTCGGCAGGTGCTTCCGCTGCACCCGGCAGGTGGTTCCGGCGAGGCGAGCAGGTTGTTCCTGCGTGCTCGGCAGGTGGTTCAGTTGGGTCTGGCAGGTGGTTTCGGTCTGTTCGGGGTGTGGTTCCAGCATCTCAGGCACATGGTTCTGGCACGTCTGAGAGGTGGTTCCAGCTGGCCCAACAGGTGTTTCTGGAGTCTCCGCCAAGTGGTTCTGGCGTAGCTGGCAGGTGATGTTGGCGTGACTGGCAGGTGGTTCCAGCCAGCCCGGCAGGTGTTTCCGGAGTGTTCACCAACTGGCTGTGGCGTAGCCGGCAGGTGATTTTGGCGTGTCTGACAGGTGGTTCTGGCGAGTCGAGCAGGTGCTTCCGGCATGCTCGGCAGGTGCTTCCGGTGTCATTGGCATGTGGTTCTGGCAGGTCTGAGAGGTGGTTCCGGCATGCCTGACAGGTGATTCCGGAGTGTTCGCCAAGCGGTTCTGGCATAGGTGGCAGGTGATTTTGCCATGTCCAGAATGTGGTTCCAGCGAGTCGAACATGTGGTTCCGGCGTGTCCGGCAGGTGTTTCCGGTCTGTCCAGCAGGTGGTTCTGGGGTGTCCGGCATGAGGTTCTGGCACGTCTGAGAGGTGGTTCCGGCCGGCCCGACGTGCGTTTCCGGAGTGTCCGCCACGTGGTTCAGGCACGTCTGAGAGGTGGTTCCAGCATGCCCGGCAGGTTTTCCCGGAGAGTCCTCCAAGTGGTTCTGGCGTAGCCCGCAGGTGATTTTGGTGTGTCCGGCAGGTTGTTCCGTTCTGTCCGATAGGTTGTTCCGGCATGTCCAGCACGTGCTTCTGGCACTTCTGAGAGGTGGTTCTGGCATGCTGGGCAGGTTATTCCGGAGTGTCCGGTAAGTGGTTCTGGTGTAGCCGGCAGTTCATTTTGGCGTGTCTGGCACATGGGTCCTGCGAGTCGAGCAGGTGGTTCCGGCGTGCTCGGCAGGTGGTCCAGGCATGTCCGGCAGGTGGTTCCAGTCTGTCCAGGACGTGGTTCCAGCGTGTCCGGCACGTGGTTCTCTTACGTCTGAGAGGTGGTTCCTGCATGCCTGGCAGGTTATTGCGGATTGTCTGCCAGGTGGTTCTCTCATAGCCAGCTGTTGATTTTGGCCTGTCAGGCAGGTGGTTCTGGTGAGTCCAGCAGGTGGCTCCGGCGTGCTCGGCAGGTGGTTCTGGCATGTCTGGCAGGTGGTTCCGGCGAGTTGAGCAGCTGGTTCCAGCCTGTCCGTCAGGTTAGGGTTAGGGATAGGGTTAGGGTTACGGTTAGGGTTAGGGTTTAGGGTTTGGGGTTAGGGGTTAGGGTTAGGGGTAGGGTTAGGGTTAGGGTTACGGTTGGGTTAGGGTTTAGGGTTAGGCTTAGGGTTAGGGGTTAGGGTTAGGGTTAGGGTTTGGGGATAGGGTTAGGGTTAGGGTTAGGGTTAGGGCCCGGCACGTGGTTCCGGCGAGGCGAGCAGGTGGCTCCGGCGCGCTCGGCAGGTGCTTCCGCTGGGCCCGGCAGGTGGTTCTGGCGAGGCGAGCAGGTGGCTCCGGCGCGCTCGGCAGGTGCTTCCGCTGCACCCGGCAGGTGGTTCCGGCGAGGCGAGCAGGTTGTTCCTGCGTGCTCGGCAGGTGGTTCAGTTGGGTCTGGCAGGTGGTTTCGGTCTGTTCGGGGTGTGGTTCCAGCATCTCAGGCACATGGTTCTGGCACGTCTGAGAGGTGGTTCCAGCTGGCCCAACAGGTGTTTCTGGAGTCTCCGCCAAGTGGTTCTGGCGTAGCTGGCAGGTGATGTTGGCGTGACTGGCAGGTGGTTCCAGCCAGCCCGGCAGGTGTTTCCGGAGTGTTCACCAACTGGCTGTGGCGTAGCCGGCAGGTGATTTTGGCGTGTCTGACAGGTGGTTCTGGCGAGTCGAGCAGGTGCTTCCGGCATGCTCGGCAGGTGCTTCCGGTGTCATTGGCATGTGGTTCTGGCAGGTCTGAGAGGTGGTTCCGGCATGCCTGACAGGTGATTCCGGAGTGTTCGCCAAGCGGTTCTGGCATAGGCGGCAGGTGATTTTGCCATGTCCAGAATGTGGTTCCAGCGAGTCGAACATGTGGTTCCGGCGTGTCCGGCAGGTGTTTCCGGTCTGTCCAGCAGGTGGTTCTGGGGTGTCCGGCATGAGGTTCTGGCACGTCTGAGAGGTGGTTCCGGCCGGCCCGACGTGCGTTTCCGGAGTGTCCGCCACGTGGTTCAGGCACGTCTGAGAGGTGGTTCCAGCATGCCCGGCAGGTTTTCCCGGAGAGTCCTCCAAGTGGTTCTGGCGTAGCCCGCAGGTGATTTTGGTGTGTCCGGCAGGTTGTTCCGTTCTGTCCGATAGGTTGTTCCGGCATGTCCAGCACGTGCTTCTGGCACTTCTGAGAGGTGGTTCTGGCATGCCGGGCAGGTTATTCCGGAGTGTCCGGTAAGTGGTTCTGGTGTAGCCGGCAGTTCATTTTGGCGTGTCTGGCACATGGGTCCTGCGAGTCGAGCAGGTGGTTCCGGCGTGCTCGGCAGGTGGTCCAGGCATGTCCGGCAGGTGGTTCCAGTCTGTCCAGGACGTGGTTCCAGCGTGCCCGGCACGTGGTTCTCTTACGTCTGAGAGGTGGTTCCTGCATGCCTGGCAGGTTATTGCGGATTGTCTGCCAGGTGGTTCTCTCATAGCCAGCTGTTGATTTTGGCCTGTCAGGCAGGTGGTTCTGGTGAGTCCAGCAGGTGGCTCCGGCGTGCTCGGCAGGTGGTTCTGGCATGTCTGGCAGGTGGTTCCGGCGAGTTGAGCAGCTGGTTCCAGCCTGTCCGTCAGGTTAGGGTTAGGGATAGGGTTAGGGTTACGGTTAGGGTTAGGGTTTAGGGTTTGGGGTTAGGGGTTAGGGTTAGGGGTAGGGTTAGGGTTAGGGTTACGGTTGGGTTAGGGTTTAGGGTTAGGCTTAGGGTTAGGGGTTAGGGTTAGGGTTAGGGTTTGGGGATAGGGTTAGGGTTAGGGTTAGGGTTAGGGCCCGGCACGTGGTTCCGGCGAGGCGAGCAGGTGGCTCCGGCGCGCCCGGCAGGTGCTTCTGCTGGGCCTGGCAGGTGGTTCCGGCGAGGCGAGCAGGTGGCTCCGGCGCGCCGGGCAGGTGGTTCCGGCGAGGCGAGCAGGTGGCTCCGGCGCGCTCGGCAGGTGCTTCCGCTGCGCCCGGCATGTGGTTCCGGCGAGGCGAGCAGGTTGTTCCTGCGTGCTTGGCAGGTGGTTCAGTTGGGTCTGGCAGGTGGTTTCGGTCTGTTTGGGGTGTGGTTCCAGCATCTCAGGCACATGGTTCTGGCACGTCTGAGAGGTGGTTCCGGCTGGCCCAACAGGTGTTTCTGGAGTCTCCGCCAAGTGGTTCTGGCGTAGCTGGCAGGTGATGTTGGCGTGACTGGCAGGTGGTTCCAGCCAGCCCGGCAGGTGTTTCCGGAGTGTTCACCAACTGGCTGTGTCGTAGCCGGCAGGTGATTTTGGCGTGTCCGACAGGTGGTTCTGGCGAGTCGAGCAGGTGCTTCCGGCATGCTCGGCAGGTGCTTCCGGTGTCATTGGCATGTGGTTCTGGCATGTCTGAGAGATGGTTCCGGCATGCCTGACAGGTGATTCCGGAGTGTTCGCCAAGCGGTTCTGGCATTGGCGGCAGGTGATTTTGCCATGTCCAGAATGTGGTTCCAGCGAGTCGAACATGTGGTTCCGGCGTGTCCGGCAGGTGTTTCCGGTCTGTCCAGCAGGTGGTTCTGGGGTGTCCGGCATGAGGTTCTGGCACGTCTGAGAGGTGGTTCCGGCCGGCCCGACATGCGTTTCCGGAGTGTCCGCCACGTGGTTCAGGCACGTCTGAGAGGTGGTTCCAGCATGCCCGGCAGGTTTTCCCGGAGAGTCCTCCAAGTGGTTCTGGCGTAGCCCGCAGGTGATTTTGGTGTGTCCGGCAGGTTGTTCCGTTCTGTCCGATAGGTTGTTCCGGCATGTCCAGCACGTGCTTCTGGCACTTCTGAGAGGTGGTTCTGGCATGCCGGGCAGGTTATTCCGGAGTGTCCGGTAAGTGGTTCTGGTGTAGCCGGCAGTTCATTTTGGCGTGTCTGGCACATGGGTCCTGCGAGTCGAGCAGGTGGTTCCGGCGTGCTCGGCAGGTGGTCCAGGCATGTCCGGCAGGTGGTTCCAGTCTGTCCAGGACGTGGTTCCAGCGTGTCCGGCACGTGGTTCTCTTACGTCTGAGAGGTGGTTCCTGCATGCCTGGCAGGTTATTGCGGATTGTCTGCCAGGTGGTTCTCTCATAGCCAGCTGTTGATTTTGGCCTGTCAGGCAGGTGGTTCTGGTGAGTCCAGCAGGTGGCTCCGGCGTGCTCGGCAGGTGGTTCTGGCATGTCTGGCAGGTGGTTCCGGCGAGTTGAGCAGCTGGTTCCAGCCTGTCCGTCAGGTTAGGGTTAGGGATAGGGTTAGGGTTACGGTTAGGGTTAGGGTTTAGGGTTTGGGGTTAGGGGTTAGGGTTAGGGGTAGGGTTAGGGTTAGGGTTACGGTTGGGTTAGGGTTTAGGGTTAGGCTTAGGGTTAGGGGTTAGGGTTAGGGTTAGGGTTTGGGGATAGGGTTAGGGTTAGGGTTAGGGTTAGGGCCCGGCAGGTGGTTCCGGCGAGCCGAGCACGTGGCTCCGGCGTGCCCGGCAGGTGCTTCCGCTGGGCCCGGCAGGTGGTTCCGGCGAGGCGAGCAGGGGGCTCCGGCGCGCTCGGCAGGTGCTTCCGCTGGGCCCGGCAGGTGGTTCCGGCGAGGCGAGCAGGTTGTTCCTGCGTGCTCAGCAGGTGGTTCAGTTGGGTCTGGCAGGTGGTTTCGGTTTGTTCGGGTTGTGGTTCCAGCGTCTCAGGCACATGGTTCTGGCACGTCTGAGAGGTGGTTCCGGCTGGCCCAACAGGTGTTTCTGGAGTCTCCGCCAAGTGGTTCTGGCGTAGCTGGCAGGTGATGTTGGCGTGACTGGCAGGTGGTTCCAGCCAGCCCGGCAGGTGTTTCCGGAGTGTTCACCCACTGGCTGTGGTGTAGCCGGCAGGTGATTTTGGCGTGTCCGACAGGTGGTTCTGGCGAGTCGAGCAGGTGCTTCCGGCATGCTCGGCAGGTGCTTCCGGTGTCATTGGCATGTGGTTCTGGCAGGTCTGAGAGGTGGTTCCGGCATGCCTGACAGGTGATTCCGGAGTGTTCGCCAAGCGGTTCTGGCATAGGCGGCAGGTGATTTTGCCATGTCCAGAATGTGGTTCCAGCGAGTCGAACATGTGGTTCCGGATTGTCCGGCAGGTGTTTCCGGTCTGTCCAGCAGGTGGTTCTGGGGTGTCCGGCATGAGGTTCTGGCACGTCTGAGAGGTGGTTCCGGCCGGCCCGACGTGCGTTTCCGGAGTGTCCGCCACGTGGTTCAGGCACGTCTGAGAGGTGGTTCCAGCATGCCCGGCAGGTTTTCCCGGAGAGTCCTCCAAGTGGTTCTGGCGTAGCCCGCAGGTGATTTTGGTGTGTCCGGCAGGTTGTTCCGTTCTGTCCGATAGGTTGTTCCGGCATGTCCAGCACGTGCTTCTGGCACTTCTGAGAGGTGGTTCTGGCATGCCGGGCAGGTTATTCCGGAGTGTCCGGTAAGTGGTTCTGGTGTAGCCGGCAGTTCATTTTGGCGTGTCTGGCACATGGGTCCTGCGAGTCGAGCAGGTGGTTCCGGCGTGCTCGGCAGGTGGTCCAGGCATGTCCGGCAGGTGGTTCCAGTCTGTCCAGGACGTGGTTCCAGCGTGTCCGGCACGTGGTTCTCTTACGTCTGAGAGGTGGTTCCTGCATGCCTGGCAGGTTATTGCGGATTGTCTGCCAGGTGGTTCTCTCATAGCCAGCTGTTGATTTTGGCCTGTCAGGCAGGTGGTTCTGGTGAGTCCAGCAGGTGGCTCCGGCGTGCTCGGCAGGTGGTTCTGGCATGTCTGGCAGGTGGTTCCGGCGAGTTGAGCAGCTGGTTCCAGCCTGTCCGTCAGGTTAGGGTTAGGGATAGGGTTAGGGTTACGGTTAGGGTTAGGGTTTAGGGTTTGGGGTTAGGGGTTAGGGTTAGGGGTAGGGTTAGGGTTAGGGTTACGGTTGGGTTAGGGTTTAGGGTTAGGCTTAGGGTTAGGGGTTAGGGTTAGGGTTAGGGTTAGGGTTTGGGGATAGGGTTAGGGTTAGGGTTAGGGTTGTGGCCCGGCGCGTGGTTCCGGCGAGGCGAGCAGGTGGCTCCGGCGCGCTCGGCAGGTGCTTCCGCTGGGCCCGGCAGGTGGTTCCGGCGAGGCCAGCAGGTGGCTCCGGCACGCTCGGCAGGTGCTTCCGCTACACCCGGCAGGTGGTTCCGGCGAGGCGAGCAGGTGGCTCCGGCGCGCCCGGCAGGTGCTTCTGCTGGGCCTGGCAGGTGGTTCCGGCGAGGCGAGCAGGTGGCTCCGGCGCGCCGGGCAGGTGGTTCCGGCGAGGCGAGCAGGTGGCTCCGGCGCGCTCGGCAGGTGCTTCCGCTGCGCCCGGCATGTGGTTCCGGCGAGGCGAGCAGGTTGTTCCTGCGTGCTTAGCAGGTGGTTCAATTGGGTCTGGCAGGTGGTTTCGGTCTGTTCGGGGTGTGGTTCCAGCATCTCAGGCACATGGTTCTGGCACGTCTGAGAGGTGGTTCCGGCTGGCCCAACAGGTGTTTCTGGAGTCTCCGCCAAGTGGTTCTGGCGTAGCTGGCAGGTGATGTTGGCGTGACTGGCAGGTGGTTCCAGCCAGCCCGGCAGGTGTTTCCGGAGTGTTCACCAACTGGCTGTGGCGTAGCCGGCAGGTGATTTTGGCGTGTCCGACAGGTGGTTCTGGCGAGTCGAGCAGGTGCTTCCGGCATGCTCGGCAGGTGCTTCCGGTGTCATTGGCATGTGGTTCTGGCAGGTCTGAGAGGTGGTTCCGGCATGCCTGGCAGGTGATTCCGGAGTGTTCGCCAAGCGGTTCTGGCATAGGCGGCAGGTGATTTTGCCATGTCCAGAATGTGGTTCCAGCGAGTCGAACATGTGGTTCCGGCGTGTCCGGCAGGTGTTTCCGGTCTGTCCAGCAGGTGGTTCTGGGGTGTCCGGCATGAGGTTCTGGCACGTCTGAGAGGTGGTTACGGCCGGCCCGACGTGCGTTTCCGTAGTGTCCGCCACGTGGTTCAGGCACGTCTGAGAGGTGGTTCCAGCATGCCCGGCAGGTTTTCCCGGAGAGTCCTCCAAGTGGTTCTGGCGTAGCCCGCAGGTGATTTTGGTGTGTCCGGCAGGTTGTTCCGTTCTGTCCGATAGGTTGTTCCGGCATGTCCAGCACGTGCTTCTGGCACTTCTGAGAGGTGGTTCTGGCATGCCGGGCAGGTTATTCCGGAGTGTCCGGTAAGTGGTTCTGGTGTAGCCGGCAGTTCATTTTGGCGTGTCTGGCACATGGGTCCTGCGAGTCGAGCAGGTGGTTCCGGCGTGCTCGGCAGGTGGTCCAGGCATGTCCGGCAGGTGGTTCCAGTCTGTCCAGGACGTGGTTCCAGCGTGTCCGGCACGTGGTTCTCTTACGTCTGAGAGGTGGTTCCTGCATGCCTGGCAGGTTATTGCGGATTGTCTGCCAGGTGGTTCTCTCATAGCCAGCTGTTGATTTTGGCCTGTCAGGCAGGTGGTTCTGGTGAGTCCAGCAGGTGGCTCCGGCGTGCTCGGCAGGTGGTTCTGGCATGTCTGGCAGGTGGTTCCGGCGAGTTGAGCAGCTGGTTCCAGCCTGTCCGTCAGGTTAGGGTTAGGGATAGGGTTAGGGTTACGGTTAGGGTTAGGGTTTAGGGTTTGGGGTTAGGGGTTAGGGTTAGGGGTAGGGTTAGGGTTAGGGTTACGGTTGGGTTAGGGTTTAGGGTTAGGCTTAGGGTTAGGGGTTAGGGTTAGGGTTAGGGTTTGGGGATAGGGTTAGGGTTAGGGTTAGGGTTAGGGCCTGGCAGGTGGTTCCGGCGAGCCGAGGAGGTGGCTCCGGCGCGCCCGGCAGGTGCTTCCGCTGGGCCCGGCAGGTGGTTCCGGCGAGGCGAGCAGGTGGCTCCGGCGTGCTCGGCAGGTGCTTCCGCTGCGCCCGGCAGGTGGTTCCAGCGAGGCGAGCAGGTTGTTCCTGCGTGCTAGGCAGGTGGTTCAGATGGGTCTGGCAGGTGGTTTCGGTCTGTTCGGGGTGTGGTTCCAGCATCTCAGGCACATGGTTCTGGCACGTCTGAGAGGTGGCTCCGGCTGGCCCAACAGGTGTTTCTGGAGTCTCCGCCAAGTGGTTCTGGCGTAGCTGGCAGGTGATGTTGGCGTGACTGGCAGGTGGTTCCAGCCAGCCCGGCAGGTGTTTCCGGAGTGTTCACCCACTGGCTGTGGCGTAGCCGGCAGGTGATTTTGGCGTGTCCGACAGGTGGTTCTGGCGAGTCGAGCAGGTGCTTCCGGCATGCTCGGCAGGTGCTTCCGGTGTCATTGGCATGTGGTTCTGGCAGGTCTGAGAGGTGGTTCCGGCATGCCTGACAGGTGATTCCGGAGTGTTCGCCAAGCGGTTCTGGCATAGGCGGCAGGTGATTTTGCCATGTCCAGAATGTGGTTCCAGCGAGTCGAACATGTGGTTCCGGCGTGTCCGGCAGGTGTTTCCGGTCTGTCCAGCAGGTGGTTCTGGGGTGTCCGGCATGAGGTTCTGGCACGTCTGAGAGGTGGTTCCGGCCGGCCCGACATGCGTTTCTGGAGTGTCCGCCACGTGGTTCAGGCGCGTCTGCGAGGTGGTTCCAGCATGCCCGGCAGGTTTTCCCGGAGAGTCCTCCAAGTGGTTCTGGCGTAGCCCGCAGGTGATTTTGGTGTGTCCGGCAGGTTGTTCCGTTCTGTCCGATAGGTTGTTCCGGCATGTCCAGCACGTGCTTCTGGCACTTCTGAGAGGTGGTTCTGGCATGCCGGGCAGGTTATTCCGGAGTGTCCGGTAAGTGGTTCTGGTGTAGCCGGCAGTTCATTTTGGCGTGTCTGGCACATGGGTCCTGCGAGTCGAGCAGGTGGTTCCGGCGTGCTCGGCAGGTGGTCCAGGCATGTCCGGCAGGTGGTTCCAGTCTGTCCAGGACGTGGTTCCAGCGTGTCCGGCACGTGGTTCTCTTACGTCTGAGAGGTGGTTCCTGCATGCCTGGCAGGTTATTGCGGATTGTCTGCCAGGTGGTTCTCTCATAGCCAGCTGTTGATTTTGGCCTGTCAGGCAGGTGGTTCTGGTGAGTCCAGCAGGTGGCTCCGGCGTGCTCGGCAGGTGGTTCTGGCATGTCTGGCAGGTGGTTCCGGCGAGTTGAGCAGCTGGTTCCAGCCTGTCCGTCAGGTTAGGGTTAGGGATAGGGTTAGGGTTACGGTTAGGGTTAGGGTTTAGGGTTTGGGGTTAGGGGTTAGGGTTAGGGGTAGGGTTAGGGTTAGGGTTACGGTTGGGTTAGGGTTTAGGGTTAGGCTTAGGGTTAGGGGTTAGGGTTAGGGTTAGGGTTTGGGGATAGGGTTAGGGTTAGGGTTAGGGTTAGGGCCTGGCAGGTGGTTCCGGCGAGCCGAGGAGGTGGCTCCGGCGCGCCCGGCAGGTGCTTCCGCTGGGCCCGGCAGGTGGTTCCGGCGAGGCGAGCAGGTGGCTCCGGCGTGCTCGGCAGGTGCTTCCGCTGCGCCCGGCAGGTGGTTCCAGCGAGGCGAGCAGGTTGTTCCTGCGTGCTAGGCAGGTGGTTCAGATGGGTCTGGCAGGTGGTTTCGGTCTGTTCGGGGTGTGGTTCCAGCATCTCAGGCACATGGTTCTGGCACGTCTGAGAGGTGGCTCCGGCTGGCCCAACAGGTGTTTCTGGAGTCTCCGCCAAGTGGTTCTGGCGTAGCTGGCAGGTGATGTTGGCGTGACTGGCAGGTGGTTCCAGCCAGCCCGGCAGGTGTTTCCGGAGTGTTCACCCACTGGCTGTGGCGTAGCCGGCAGGTGATTTTGGCGTGTCCGACAGGTGGTTCTGGCGAGTCGAGCAGGTGCTTCCGGCATGCTCGGCAGGTGCTTCCGGTGTCATTGGCATGTGGTTCTGGCAGGTCTGAGAGGTGGTTCCGGCATGCCTGACAGGTGATTCCGGAGTGTTCGCCAAGCGGTTCTGGCATAGGCGGCAGGTGATTTTGCCATGTCCAGAATGTGGTTCCAGCGAGTCGAACATGTGGTTCCGGCGTGTCCGGCAGGTGTTTCCGGTCTGTCCAGCAGGTGGTTCTGGGGTGTCCGGCATGAGGTTCTGGCACGTCTGAGAGGTGGTTCCGGCCGGCCCGACATGCGTTTCTGGAGTGTCCGCCACGTGGTTCAGGCGCGTCTGCGAGGTGGTTCCAGCATGCCCGGCAGGTTTTCCCGGAGAGTCCTCCAAGTGGTTCTGGCGTAGCCCGCAGGTGATTTTGGTGTGTCCGGCAGGTTGTTCCGTTCTGTCCGATAGGTTGTTCCGGCATGTCCAGCACGTGCTTCTGGCACTTCTGAGAGGTGGTTCTGGCATGCCGGGCAGGTTATTCCGGAGTGTCCGGTAAGTGGTTCTGGTGTAGCCGGCAGTTCATTTTGGCGTGTCTGGCACATGGGTCCTGCGAGTCGAGCAGGTGGTTCCGGCGTGCTCGGCAGGTGGTCCAGGCATGTCCGGCAGGTGGTTCCAGTCTGTCCAGGACGTGGTTCCAGCGTGTCCGGCACGTGGTTCTCTTACGTCTGAGAGGTGGTTCCTGCATGCCTGGCAGGTTATTGCGGATTGTCTGCCAGGTGGTTCTCTCATAGCCAGCTGTTGATTTTGGCCTGTCAGGCAGGTGGTTCTGGTGAGTCCAGCAGGTGGCTCCGGCGTGCTCGGCAGGTGGTTCTGGCATGTCTGGCAGGTGGTTCCGGCGAGTTGAGCAGCTGGTTCCAGCCTGTCCGTCAGGTTAGGGTTAGGGATAGGGTTAGGGTTACGGTTAGGGTTAGGGTTTAGGGTTTAGGGTTAGGGGTTAGGGTTAGGGGTAGGGTTAGGGTTAGGGTTACGGTTGGGTTAGGGTTTAGGGTTAGGCTTAGGGTTAGGGGTTAGGGTTAGGGTTAGGGTTTGGGGATAGGGTTAGGGTTAGTGTTAGGGTTAGGGCCCGGCACGTGGTTCCGCCGATGCGAGCAGGTGGCTCCGGCGCGCCCGGCAGGTGCTTCCGCTGGGCCCGGCAGGTGGTTCCGGCGAGGCGAGCAGGTGGCTCCGGCGCGCCGGGCAGGTGGTTCCGGCGAGGCGAGCAGGTGGCTCCGGCGCGCTCGGCAGGTGCTTCCGCTGCGCCCGGCATGTGGTTCCGGCGAGGCGAGCAGGTTGTTCCTGCGTGCTTAGCAGGTGGTTCAGTTGGGTCTGGCAGGTGGTTTCGGTCTGTTCGGGGTGTGGTTCCAGCATCTCAGGCACATGGTTCTGGCACGTCTGAGAGGTGGTTCCAGCTGGCCCAACAGGTGTTTCTGGAGTCTCCGCCAAGTGGTTCTGGCGTAGCTGGCAGGTGATGTTGGCGTGACTGGCAGGTGGTTCCAGCCAGCCCGGCAGGTGTTTCCGGAGTGTTCACCAACTGGCTGTGGCGTAGCCGGCAGGTGATTTTGGCGTGTCCGACAGGTGGTTCTGGCGAGTCGAGCAGGTGCTTCCGGCATGCTCGGCAGGTGCTTCCGGTGTCATTGGCATGTGGTTCTGGCAGGTCTGAGAGGTGGTTCCGGCATGCCTGACAGGTGATTCCGGAGTGTTCGCCAAGCGGTTCTGGCATAGGCGGCAGGTGATTTTGCCATGTCCAGAATGTGGTTCCAGCGAGTCGAACATGTGGTTCCGGCGTGTCCGGCAGGTGTTTCTGGTCTGTCCAGCAGGTGGTTCTGGGGTGTCCGGCATGAGGTTCTGGCACGTCTGAGAGGTGGTTACGGCCGGCCCGACGTGCGTTTCCGTAGTGTCTGCCACGTGGTTCAGGCACGTCTGAGAGGTGGTTCCAGCATGCCCGGCAGGTTTTCCCGGAGAGTCCTCCAAGTGGTTCTGGCGTAGCCCGCAGGTGATTTTGGTGTGTCCGGCAGGTTGTTCCGTTCTGTCCGATAGGTTGTTCCGGCATGTCCAGCACGTGCTTCTGGCACTTCTGAGAGGTGGTTCTGGCATGCCGGGCAGGTTATTCCGGAGTGTCCGGTAAGTGGTTCTGGTGTAGCCGGCAGTTCATTTTGGCGTGTCTGGCACATGGGTCCTGCGAGTCGAGCAGGTGGTTCCGGCGTGCTCGGCAGGTGGTCCAGGCATGTCCGGCAGGTGGTTCCAGTCTGTCCAGGACGTGGTTCCAGCGTGTCCGGCACGTGGTTCTCTTACGTCTGAGAGGTGGTTCCTGCATGCCTGGCAGGTTATTGCGGATTGTCTGCCAGGTGGTTCTCTCATAGCCAGCTGTTGATTTTGGCCTGTCAGGCAGGTGGTTCTGGTGAGTCCAGCAGGTGGCTCCGGCGTGCTCGGCAGGTGGTTCTGGCATGTCTGGCAGGTGGTTCCGGCGAGTTGAGCAGCTGGTTCCAGCCTGTCCGTCAGGTTAGGGTTAGGGATAGGGTTAGGGTTACGGTTAGGGTTAGGGTTTAGGGTTTGGGGTTAGGGGTTAGGGTTAGGGGTAGGGTTAGGGTTAGGGTTACGGTTGGGTTAGGGTTTAGGGTTAGGCTTAGGGTTAGGGGTTAGGGTTAGGGTTAGGGTTTGGGGATAGGGTTAGGGTTAGGGTTAGGGTTAGGGCCCGGCAGGTGGTTCCGGCGAGCCGAGGAGGTGGCTCCGGCGCGCCCGGCAGGTGCTTCCGCTGGGCCCGGCAGGTGGTTCCGGCGAGGCGAGCAGGTGGCTCCGGCGTGCTCGGCAGGTGCTTCCGCTGCGCCCGGCAGGTGGTTCCAGCGAGGCGAGCAGGTTGTTCCTGCGTGCTAGGCAGGTGGTTCAGTTGGGTCTGGCAGGTGGTTTCGGTCTGTTCGAGGTGTGGTTCCAGCATCTCAGGCACATGGTTCTGGCACGTCTGAGAGGTGGCTCCGGCTGGCCCAACAGGTGTTTCTGGAGTCTCCGCCAAGTGGTTCTGGCGTAGCTGGCAGGTGATGTTGGCGTGACTGGCAGGTGGTTCCAGCCAGCCCGGCAGGTGTTTCCGGAGTGTTCACCCACTGGCTGTGGCGTAGCCGGCAGGTGATTTTGGCGTGTCCGACAGGTGGTTCTGGCGAGTCGAGCAGGTGCTTCCGGCATGCTCGGCAGGTGCTTCCGGTGTCATTGGCATGTGGTTCTGGCAGGTCTGAGAGGTGGTTCCGGCATGCCTGACAGGTGATTCCGGAGTGTTCGCCAAGCGGTTCTGGCATAGGCGGCAGGTGATTTTGCCATGTCCAGAATGTGGTTCCAGCGAGTCGAACATGTGGTTCCGGCGTGTCCGGCAGGTGTTTCCGGTCTGTCCAGCAGGTGGTTCTGGGGTGTCCGGCATGAGGTTCTGGCACGTCTGAGAGGTGGTTCCGGCCGGCCCGACATGCGTTTCCGGAGTGTCCGCCACGTGGTTCAGGCGCGTCTGCGAGGTGGTTCCAGCATGCCCGGCAGGTTTTCCCGGAGAGTCCTCCAAGTGGTTCTGGCGTAGCCCGCAGGTGATTTTGGTGTGTCCGGCAGGTTGTTCCGTTCTGTCCGATAGGTTGTTCCGGCATGTCCAGCACGTGCTTCTGGCACTTCTGAGAGGTGGTTCTGGCATGCCGGGCAGGTTATTCCGGAGTGTCCGGTAAGTGGTTCTGGTGTAGCCGGCAGTTCATTTTGGCGTGTCTGGCACATGGGTCCTGCGAGTCGAGCAGGTGGTTCCGGCGTGCTCGGCAGGTGGTCCAGGCATGTCCGGCAGGTGGTTCCAGTCTGTCCAGGACGTGGTTCCAGCGTGTCCGGCACGTGGTTCTCTTACGTCTGAGAGGTGGTTCCTGCATGCCTGGCAGGTTATTGCGGATTGTCTGCCAGGTGGTTCTCTCATAGCCAGCTGTTGATTTTGGCCTGTCAGGCAGGTGGTTCTGGTGAGTCCAGCAGGTGGCTCCGGCGTGCTCGGCAGGTGGTTCTGGCATGTCTGGCAGGTGGTTCCGGCGAGTTGAGCAGCTGGTTCCAGCCTGTCCGTCAGGTTAGGGTTAGGGATAGGGTTAGGGTTACGGTTAGGGTTAGGGTTTAGGGTTTAGGGTTAGGGGTTAGGGTTAGGGGTAGGGTTAGGGTTAGGGTTACGGTTGGGTTAGGGTTTAGGGTTAGGCTTAGGGTTAGGGGTTAGGGTTAGGGTTAGGGTTTGGGGATAGGGTTAGGGTTAGTGTTAGGGTTAGGGCCCGGCACGTGGTTCCGCCGATGCGAGCAGGTGGCTCCGGCGCGCCGGGCAGGTGGTTCCGGCGAGGCGAGCAGGTGGCTCCGGCGCGCTCGGCAGGTGCTTCCGCTGCGCCCGGCAGGTGGTTCCGGCGAGGCGAGCAGGTTGTTCCTGCGTGCTTAGCAGGTGGTTCAGTTGGGTCTGGCAGGTGGTTTCGGTCTGTTCGGGGTGTGGTTCCAGCATCTCAGGCACATGGTTCTGGCACGTCTGAGAGGTGGTTCCGGCTGGCCCAACAGGTGTTTCTGGAGTCTCCGCCAAGTGGTTCTGGCGTAGCTGGCAGGTGATGTTGGCGTGACTGGCAGGTGGTTCCAGCCAGCCCGGCAGGTGTTTCCGGAGTGTTCACCAACTGGCTGTGGCGTAGCCGGCAGGTGATTTTGGCGTGTCCGACAGGTGGTTCTGGCGAGTCGAGCAGGTGCTTCCGGCATGCTCGGCAGGTGCTTCCGGTGTCATTGGCATGTGGTTCTGGCAGGTCTGAGAGGTGGTTCCGGCATGCCTGACAGGTGATTCCGGAGTGTTCGCCAAGCGGTTCTGGCATAGGCGGCAGGTGATTTTGCCATGTCCAGAATGTGGTTCCAGCGAGTCGAACATGTGGTTCCGGCGTGTCCGGCAGGTGTTTCCGGTCTGTCCAGCAGGTGGTTCTGGGGTGTCCGGCATGAGGTTCTGGCACGTCTGAGAGGTGGTTACGGCCGGCCCGACGTGCGTTTCCGTAGTGTCTGCCACGTGGTTCAGGCACGTCTGAGAGGTGGTTCCAGCATGCCCGGCAGGTTTTCCCGGAGAGTCCTCCAAGTGGTTCTGGCGTAGCCCGCAGGTGATTTTGGTGTGTCCGGCAGGTTGTTCCGTTCTGTCCGATAGGTTGTTCCGGCATGTCCAGCACGTGCTTCTGGCACTTCTGAGAGGTGGTTCTGGCATGCCGGGCAGGTTATTCCGGAGTGTCCGGTAAGTGGTTCTGGTGTAGCCGGCAGTTCATTTTGGCGTGTCTGGCACATGGGTCCTGCGAGTCGAGCAGGTGGTTCCGGCGTGCTCGGCAGGTGGTCCAGGCATGTCCGGCAGGTGGTTCCAGTCTGTCCAGGACGTGGTTCCAGCGTGTCCGGCACGTGGTTCTCTTACGTCTGAGAGGTGGTTCCTGCATGCCTGGCAGGTTATTGCGGATTGTCTGCCAGGTGGTTCTCTCATAGCCAGCTGTTGATTTTGGCCTGTCAGGCAGGTGGTTCTGGTGAGTCCAGCAGGTGGCTCCGGCGTGCTCGGCAGGTGGTTCTGGCATGTCTGGCAGGTGGTTCCGGCGAGTTGAGCAGCTGGTTCCAGCCTGTCCGTCAGGTTAGGGTTAGGGATAGGGTTAGGGTTACGGTTAGGGTTAGGGTTTAGGGTTTGGGGTTAGGGGTTAGGGTTAGGGGTAGGGTTAGGGTTAGGGTTACGGTTGGGTTAGGGTTTAGGGTTAGGCTTAGGGTTAGGGGTTAGGGTTAGGGTTAGGGTTTGGGGATAGGGTTAGGGTTAGGGTTAGGGTTAGGGCCCGGCAGGTGGTTCCGGCGAGCCGAGGAGGTGGCTCCGGCGCGCCCGGCAGGTGCTTCCGCTGGGCCCGGCAGGTGGTTCCGGCGAGGCGAGCAGGTGGCTCCGGCGCGCTCGGCAGGTGCTTCCGCTGCGCCCGGCAGGTGGTTCCAGCGAGGCGAGCAGGTTGTTCCTGCGTGCTAGGCAGGTGGTTCAGTTGGGTCTGGCAGGTGGTTTCGGTCTGTTCGGGGTGTGGTTCCAGCATCTCAGGCACATGGTTCTGGCACGTCTGAGAGGTGGTTCCGGCTGGCCCAACAGGTGTTTCTGGAGTCTCCGCCAAGTGGTTCTGGCGTAGCTGGCAGGTGATGTTGGCGTGACTGGCAGGTGGTTCCAGCCAGCCCGGCAGGTGTTTCCGGAGTGTTCACCAACTGGCTGTGGCGTAGCCAGCAGGTGATTTTGGCGTGTCCGACAGGTGGTTCTGGCGAGTCGAGCAGGTGCTTCCGGCATCCTCGGCAGGTTCTTCCGGTGTCATTGGCATGTGGTTCTGGCAGGTCTGAGAGGTGGTTCCGGCATGCCTGACAGGTGATTCCGGAGTGTTCGCCAAGCGGTTCTGGCATAGGCGGCAGGTGATTTTGCCATGTCCAGAATGTGGTTCCAGCGAGTCGAACATGTGGTTCCGGCGTGTCCGGCAGGTGTTTCCGGTCTGTCCAGCAGGTGGTTCTGGGGTGTCCGGCATGAGGTTCTGGCACGTCTGAGAGGTGGTTCCGGCCGGCCCGACATGCGTTTCCGGAGTGTCCGCCACGTGGTTCAGGCACGTCTGAGAGGTGGTTCCAGCATGCCCGGCAGGTTTTCCCGGAGAGTCCTCCAAGTGGTTCTGGCGTAGCCCGCAGGTGATTTTGGTGTGTCCGGCAGGTTGTTCCGTTCTGTCCGATAGGTTGTTCCGGCATGTCCAGCACGTGCTTCTGGCACTTCTGAGAGGTGGTTCTGGCATGCCGGGCAGGTTATTCCGGAGTGTCCGGTAAGTGGTTCTGGTGTAGCCGGCAGTTCATTTTGGCGTGTCTGGCACATGGGTCCTGCGAGTCGAGCAGGTGGTTCCGGCGTGCTCGGCAGGTGGTCCAGGCATGTCCGGCAGGTGGTTCCAGTCTGTCCAGGACGTGGTTCCAGCGTGTCCGGCACGTGGTTCTCTTACGTCTGAGAGGTGGTTCCTGCATGCCTGGCAGGTTATTGCGGATTGTCTGCCAGGTGGTTCTCTCATAGCCAGCTGTTGATTTTGGCCTGTCAGGCAGGTGGTTCTGGTGAGTCCAGCAGGTGGCTCCGGCGTGCTCGGCAGGTGGTTCTGGCATGTCTGGCAGGTGGTTCCGGCGAGTTGAGCAGCTGGTTCCAGCCTGTCCGTCAGGTTAGGGTTAGGGATAGGGTTAGGGTTACGGTTAGGGTTAGGGTTTAGGGTTTGGGGTTAGGGGTTAGGGTTAGGGGTAGGGTTAGGGTTAGGGTTACGGTTGGGTTAGGGTTTAGGGTTAGGCTTAGGGTTAGGGGTTAGGGTTAGGGTTAGGGTTTGGGGATAGGGTTAGGGTTAGGGTTAGGGTTAGGGCCCGGCAGGTGGTTCCGGCGAGCCGAGGAGGTGGCTCCGGCGCGCCCGGCAGGTGCTTCCGCTGGGCCCGGCAGGTGGTTCCGGCGAGGCGAGCAGGTGGCTCCGGCGTGCTCGGCAGGTGCTTCCGCTGCGCCCGGCAGGTGGTTCCAGCGAGGCGAGCAGGTTGTTCCTGCGTGCTAGGCAGGTGGTTCAGTTGGGTCTGGCAGGTGGTTTCGGTCTGTTCGGGGTGTGGTTCCAGCATCTCAGGCACATGGTTCTGGCACGTCTGAGAGGTGGTTCCGGCTGGCCCAACAGGTGTTTCTGGAGTCTCCGCCAAGTGGTTCTGGCGTAGCTGGCAGGTGATGTTGGCGTGACTGGCAGGTGGTTCCAGCCAGCCCGGCAGGTGTTTCCGGAGTGTTCACCAACTGGCTGTGGCGTAGCCAGCAGGTGATTTTGGCGTGTCCGACAGGTGGTTCTGGCGAGTCGAGCAGGTGCTTCCGGCATCCTCGGCAGGTTCTTCCGGTGTCATTGGCATGTGGTTCTGGCAGGTCTGAGAGGTGGTTCCGGCATGCCTGACAGGTGATTCCGGAGTGTTCGCCAAGCGGTTCTGGCATAGGCGGCAGGTGATTTTGCCATGTCCAGAATGTGGTTCCAGCGAGTCGAACATGTGGTTCCGGCGTGTCCGGCAGGTGTTTCCGGTCTGTCCAGCAGGTGGTTCTGGGGTGTCCGGCATGAGGTTCTGGCACGTCTGAGAGGTGGTTCCGGCCGGCCCGACATGCGTTTCCGGAGTGTCCGCCACGTGGTTCAGGCACGTCTGAGAGGTGGTTCCAGCATGCCCGGCAGGTTTTCCCGGAGAGTCCTCCAAGTGGTTCTGGCGTAGCCCGCAGGTGATTTTGGTGTGTCCGGCAGGTTGTTCCGTTCTGTCCGATAGGTTGTTCCGGCATGTCCAGCACGTGCTTCTGGCACTTCTGAGAGGTGGTTCTGGCATGCCGGGCAGGTTATTCCGGAGTGTCCGGTAAGTGGTTCTGGTGTAGCCGGCAGTTCATTTTGGCGTGTCTGGCACATGGGTCCTGCGAGTCGAGCAGGTGGTTCCGGCGTGCTCGGCAGGTGGTCCAGGCATGTCCGGCAGGTGGTTCCAGTCTGTCCAGGACGTGGTTCCAGCGTGTCCGGCACGTGGTTCTCTTACGTCTGAGAGGTGGTTCCTGCATGCCTGGCAGGTTATTGCGGATTGTCTGCCAGGTGGTTCTCTCATAGCCAGCTGTTGATTTTGGCCTGTCAGGCAGGTGGTTCTGGTGAGTCCAGCAGGTGGCTCCGGCGTGCTCGGCAGGTGGTTCTGGCATGTCTGGCAGGTGGTTCCGGCGAGTTGAGCAGCTGGTTCCAGCCTGTCCGTCAGGTTAGGGTTAGGGATAGGGTTAGGGTTACGGTTAGGGTTAGGGTTTAGGGTTTGGGGTTAGGGGTTAGGGTTAGGGGTAGGGTTAGGGTTAGGGTTACGGTTGGGTTAGGGTTTAGGGTTAGGCTTAGGGTTAGGGGTTAGGGTTAGGGTTAGGGTTTGGGGATAGGGTTAGGGTTAGGGTTAGGGTTAGGGCCCGGCACGTGGTTCCGGCGAGGCGAGCAGGTGGCTCCGGCGCGCCGGGCAGGTGGTTCCGTCGAGGCGAGCAGGTGGCTCCGGCGCGCTCGGCAGGTGCTTCCGCTGCGCCCGGCAGGTGGTTCCGGCGAGGCGAGCAGGTTGTTCCTGCGTGCTTAGCAGGTGGTTCAGTTGGATCTGGCAGGTGGTTTCGGTCTGTTCGGGGTGTGGTTCCAGCATCTCAGGCAGATGGTTCTGGCACGTCTGAGAGGTGGTTCCGGCTGGCCCAACAGGTGTTTCTGGAGTCTCCGCCAAGTGGTTCTGGCGTAGCTGGCAGGTGATGTTGGCGTGACTGGCAGGTGGTTCCAGCCAGCCCGGCAGGTGTTTCCGGAGTGTTCACCAACTGGCTGTGGCGTAGCCGGCAGGTGATTTTGGCGTGTCCGACAGGTGGTTCTGGCGAGTCGAGCAGGTGCTTCCGGCATCCTCGGCAGGTTCTTCCGGTGTCATTGGCATGTGGTTCTGGCATGTCTGAGAGGTGGTTCCGGCATGCCTGACAGGTGATTCCGGAGTGTTCGCCAAGCGGTTCTGGCATAGGCGGCAGGTGATTTTGCCATGTCCAGAATGTGGTTCCAGCGAGTCGAACATGTGGTTCCGGCGTGTCCGGCAGGTGTTTCCGGTCTGTCCAGCAGGTGGTTCTGGGGTGTCCGGCATGAGGTTCTGGCACGTCTGAGAGGTGGTTCCGGCCGGCCCGACATGCGTTTCCGGAGTGTCCGCCACGTGGTTCAGGCACGTCTGAGAGGTGGTTCCAGCATGCCCGGCAGGTTTTCCCGGAGAGTCCTCCAAGTGGTTCTGGCGTAGCCCGCAGGTGATTTTGGTGTGTCCGGCAGGTTGTTCCGTTCTGTCCGATAGGTTGTTCCGGCATGTCCAGCACGTGCTTCTGGCACTTCTGAGAGGTGGTTCTGGCATGCCGGGCAGGTTATTCCGGAGTGTCCGGTAAGTGGTTCTGGTGTAGCCGGCAGTTCATTTTGGCGTGTCTGGCACATGGGTCCTGCGAGTCGAGCAGGTGGTTCCGGCGTGCTCGGCAGGTGGTCCAGGCATGTCCGGCAGGTGGTTCCAGTCTGTCCAGGACGTGGTTCCAGCGTGTCCGGCACGTGGTTCTCTTACGTCTGAGAGGTGGTTCCTGCATGCCTGGCAGGTTATTGCGGATTGTCTGCCAGGTGGTTCTCTCATAGCCAGCTGTTGATTTTGGCCTGTCAGGCAGGTGGTTCTGGTGAGTCCAGCAGGTGGCTCCGGCGTGCTCGGCAGGTGGTTCTGGCATGTCTGGCAGGTGGTTCCGGCGAGTTGAGCAGCTGGTTCCAGCCTGTCCGTCAGGTTAGGGTTAGGGATAGGGTTAGGGTTACGGTTAGGGTTAGGGTTTAGGGTTTGGGGTTAGGGGTTAGGGTTAGGGGTAGGGTTAGGGTTAGGGTTACGGTTGGGTTAGGGTTTAGGGTTAGGCTTAGGGTTAGGGGTTAGGGTTAGGGTTAGGGTTTGGGGATAGGGTTAGGGTTAGGGTTAGGGTTAGGGCCCGGCAGGTGGTTCCGGCGAGCCGAGGAGGTGGCTCCGGCGCGCCCGGCAGGTGCTTCCGCTCGGCCCGGCAGGTGGTTCCGGCGAGGCGAGCAGGTGGCTCCGGCGTGCTCGGCAGGTGCTTCCGCTGCGCCCGGCAGGTGGTTCCAGCGAGGCGAGCAGGTTGTTCCTGCGTGCTAGGCAGGTGGTTCAGTTGGGTCTGGCAGGTGGTTTCGGTCTGTTCGGGGTGTGGTTCCAGCATCTCAGGCACATGGTTCTGGCACGTCTGAGAGGTGGTTCCGGCTGGCCCAACAGGTGTTTCTGGAGTCTCCGCCAAGTGGTTCTGGCGTAGCTGGCAGGTGATGTTGGCGTGACTGGCAGGTGGTTCCAGCCAGCCCGGCAGGTGTTTCCGGAGTGTTCACCAACTGGCTGTGGCGTAGCCGGCAGGTGATTTTGGCGTGTCCGACAGGTGGTTCTGGCGAGTCGAGCAGGTGCTTCCGGCATGCTCGGCAGGTGCTTCCGGTGTCATTGGCATGTGGTTCTGGCATGTCTGAGAGGTGGTTCCGGCATGCCTGACAGGTGATTCCGGAGTGTTCGCCAAGCGGTTCTGGCATAGGCGGCAGGTGATTTTGCCATGTCCAGAATGTGGTTCCAGCGAGTCGAACATGTGGTTCCGGCGTGTCCGGCAGGTGTTTCCGGTCTGTCCAGCAGGTGGTTCTGGGGTGTCCGGCATGAGGTTCTGGCACGTCTGAGAGGTGGTTCCGGCCGGCCCGACATGCGTTTCCGGAGTGTCCGCCACGTGGTTCAGGCACGTCTGAGAGGTGGTTCCAGCATGCCCGGCAGGTTTTCCCGGAGAGTCCTCCAAGTGGTTCTGGCGTAGCCCGCAGGTGATTTTGGTGTGTCCGGCAGGTTGTTCCGTTCTGTCCGATAGGTTGTTCCGGCATGTCCAGCACGTGCTTCTGGCACTTCTGAGAGGTGGTTCTGGCATGCCGGGCAGGTTATTCCGGAGTGTCCGGTAAGTGGTTCTGGTGTAGCCGGCAGTTCATTTTGGCGTGTCTGGCACATGGGTCCTGCGAGTCGAGCAGGTGGTTCCGGCGTGCTCGGCAGGTGGTCCAGGCATGTCCGGCAGGTGGTTCCAGTCTGTCCAGGACGTGGTTCCAGCGTGTCCGGCACGTGGTTCTCTTACGTCTGAGAGGTGGTTCCTGCATGCCTGGCAGGTTATTGCGGATTGTCTGCCAGGTGGTTCTCTCATAGCCAGCTGTTGATTTTGGCCTGTCAGGCAGGTGGTTCTGGTGAGTCCAGCAGGTGGCTCCGGCGTGCTCGGCAGGTGGTTCTGGCATGTCTGGCAGGTGGTTCCGGCGAGTTGAGCAGCTGGTTCCAGCCTGTCCGTCAGGTTAGGGTTAGGGATAGGGTTAGGGGTACGGTTAGGGTTAGGGTTTAGGGTTTGGGGTTAGGGGTTAGGGTTAGGGGTAGGGTTAGGGTTAGGGTTACGGTTGGGTTAGGGTTTAGGGTTAGGCTTAGGGTTAGGGGTTAGGGTTAGGGTTAGGGTTTGGGGATAGGGTTAGGGTTAGGGTTAGGGTTAGGGCCCGGCACGTGGTTCCGGCGAGGCGAGCAGGTGGCTCCGGCGCGCCGGGCAGGTGGTTCCGTCGAGGCGAGCAGGTGGCTCCGGTGCGCTCGGCAGGTGCTTCCGCTGCGCCCGGCAGGTGGTTCCGGCGAGGCGAGCAGGTTGTTCCTGCGTGCTTAGCAGGTGGTTCAGTTGGGTCTGGCAGGTGGTTTCGGTCTGTTCGGGGTGTGGTTCCAGCATCTCAGGCAGATGGTTCTGGCACGTCTGAGAGGTGGTTCCGGCTGGCCCAACAGGTGTTTCTGGAGTCTCCGCCAAGTGGTTCTGGCGTAGCTGGCAGGTGATGTTGGCGTGACTGGCAGGTGGTTCCAGCCAGCCCGGCAGGTGTTTCCGGAGTGTTCACCAACTGGCTGTGGCGTAGCCGGCAGGTGATTTTGGCGTGTCCGACAGGTGGTTCTGGCGAGTCGAGCAGGTGCTTCCGGCATCCTCGGCAGGTTCTTCCGGTGTCATTGGCATGTGGTTCTGGCATGTCTGAGAGGTGGTTCCGGCATGCCTGACAGGTGATTCCGGAGTGTTCGCCAAGCGGTTCTGGCATAGGCGGCAGGTGATTTTGCCATGTCCAGAATGTGGTTCCAGCGAGTCGAACATGTGGTTCCGGCGTGTCCGGCAGGTGTTTCCGGTCTGTCCAGCAGGTGGTTCTGGGGTGTCCGGCATGAGGTTCTGGCACGTCTGAGAGGTGGTTCCGGCCGGCCCGACATGCGTTTCCGGAGTGTCCGCCACGTGGTTCAGGCACGTCTGAGAGGTGGTTCCAGCATGCCCGGCAGGTTTTCCCGGAGAGTCCTCCAAGTGGTTCTGGCGTAGCCCGCAGGTGATTTTGGTGTGTCCGGCAGGTTGTTCCGTTCTGTCCGATAGGTTGTTCCGGCATGTCCAGCACGTGCTTCTGGCACTTCTGAGAGGTGGTTCTGGCATGCCGGGCAGGTTATTCCGGAGTGTCCGGTAAGTGGTTCTGGTGTAGCCGGCAGTTCATTTTGGCGTGTCTGGCACATGGGTCCTGCGAGTCGAGCAGGTGGTTCCGGCGTGCTCGGCAGGTGGTCCAGGCATGTCCGGCAGGTGGTTCCAGTCTGTCCAGGACGTGGTTCCAGCGTGTCCGGCACGTGGTTCTCTTACGTCTGAGAGGTGGTTCCTGCATGCCTGGCAGGTTATTGCGGATTGTCTGCCAGGTGGTTCTCTCATAGCCAGCTGTTGATTTTGGCCTGTCAGGCAGGTGGTTCTGGTGAGTCCAGCAGGTGGCTCCGGCGTGCTCGGCAGGTGGTTCTGGCATGTCTGGCAGGTGGTTCCGGCGAGTTGAGCAGCTGGTTCCAGCCTGTCCGTCAGGTTAGGGTTAGGGATAGGGTTAGGGTTACGGTTAGGGTTAGGGTTTAGGGTTTGGGGTTAGGGGTTAGGGTTAGGGGTAGGGTTAGGGTTAGGGTTACGGTTGGGTTAGGGTTTAGGGTTAGGCTTAGGGTTAGGGGTTAGGGTTAGGGTTAGGGTTTGGGGATAGGGTTAGGGTTAGTGTTAGGGTTAGGGCCCGGCACGTGGTTCCGCCGATGCGAGCAGGTGGCTCCGGCGCGCCCGGCAGGTGCTTCCGCTGGGCCCGGCAGGTGGTTCCGGCGAGGCGAGCAGGTGGCTCCGGCGTGCTTGGCACGTGCTTCCGCTGGGCCCGGCAGGTGGTTCCGGCGAGGCGAGCAGGTGGCTCCGGCGCGCCCGGCAGGTGCTTCCGCTGCACCCGGCAGGTGGTTCCGGCGAGGCGAGCAGGTGGCTCCGGCGCGCTCGGCAGGTGCTTCCGCTGCGCCCGGCAGGTGGTTCCGGCGAGGCGAGCAGGTTGTTCCTGCGTGCTCGGCAGGTGCTTCAGTTGCGTCTGGCAGGTGGTTTCGGTCTGTTCGGGGTGTGGTTCCAGCATCTCAGGCACATGGTTCTGGCACGTCTGAGAGGTGGTTCCGGCTGGCCCAACAGGTGTTTCTGGAGTCTCCGCCAAGTGGTTCTGGCGTAGCTGGCAGGTGATGTTGGCGTGACTGGCAGGTGGTTCCAGCCACCCAGCAGGTGTTTCCGGAGTGTTCACCAACTGGCTGTGGCGTAGCCGGCAGGTGATTTTGGCGTGTCCGACAGGTGGTTCTGGCGAGTCGAGCAGGTGCTTCCGGCATGCTCGGCAGGTGCTTCCGGTGTCATTGGCATGTGGTTCTGGCATGTCTGAGAGGTGGTTCCGGCATGCCTGACAGGTGATTCCGGAGTGTTCGCCAAGCGGTTCTGGCATAGGCGGCAGGTGATTTTGCCATGTCCAGAATGTGGTTCCAGCGAGTCGAACATGTGGTTCCGGCGTGTCCGGCAGGTGTTTCCGGTCTGTCCAGCAGGTGGTTCTGGGGTGTCCGGCATGAGGTTCTGGCACGTCTGAGAGGTGGTTCCGGCCGGCCCGACATGCGTTTCCGGAGTGTCCGCCACGTGGTTCAGGCACGTCTGAGAGGTGGTTCCAGCATGCCCGGCAGGTTTTCCCGGAGAGTCCTCCAAGTGGTTCTGGTGTAGCCCGCAGGTGATTTTGGTGTGTCCGGCAGGTTGTTCCGTTCTGTCCGATAGGTTGTTCCGGCATGTCCAGCACGTGCTTCTGGCACTTCTGAGAGGTGGTTCTGGCATGCCGGGCAGGTTATTCCGGAGTGTCCGGTAAGTGGTTCTGGTGTAGCCGGCAGTTCATTTTGGCGTGTCTGGCACATGGGTCCTGCGAGTCGAGCAGGTGGTTCCGGCGTGCTCGGCAGGTGGTCCAGGCATGTCCGGCAGGTGGTTCCAGTCTGTCCAGGACGTGGTTCCAGCGTGTCCGGCACGTGGTTCTCTTACGTCTGAGAGGTGGTTCCTGCATGCCTGGCAGGTTATTGCGGATTGTCTGCCAGGTGGTTCTCTCATAGCCAGCTGTTGATTTTGGCCTGTCAGGCAGGTGGTTCTGGTGAGTCCAGCAGGTGGCTCCGGCGTGCTCGGCAGGTGGTTCCGGCATGTCTGGCAGGTGGTTCCGGCGAGTTGAGCAGCTGGTTCCAGCCTGTCCGTCAGGTTAGGGTTAGGGATAGGGTTAGGGTTACGGTTAGGGTTAGGGTTTAGGGTTTGGGGTTAGGGGTTAGGGTTAGGGGTAGGGTTAGGGTTAGGGTTACGGTTGGGTTAGGGTTTAGGGTTAGGCTTAGGGTTAGGGGTTAGGGTTAGGGTTAGGGTTTGGGGATAGGGTTAGGGTTAGGGTTAGGGTTAGGGCCCGGCACGTGGTTCCGGCGAGGCGAGCAGGTGGCTCCGGCGCGCCGGGCAGGTGGTTCCGTCGAGGCGAGCAGGTGGCTCCGGCGCGCTCGGCAGGTGCTTCCGCTGCGCCCGGCAGGTGGTTCCGGCGAGGCGAGCAGGTTGTTCCTGCGTGCTTAGCAGGTGGTTCAGTTGGGTCTGGCAGGTGGTTTCGGTCTGTTCGGGGTGTGGTTCCAGCATCTCAGGCACATGGTTCTGGCACGTCTGAGAGGTGGTTCCGGCTGGCCCAACAGGTGTTTCTGGAGTCTCCGCCAAGTGGTTCTGGCGTAGCTGGCAGGTGATGTTGGCGTGACTGGCAGGTGGTTCCAGCCAGCCCGGCAGGTGTTTCCGGAGTGTTCACCAACTGGCTGTGGCGTAGCCGGCAGGTGATTTTGGCGTGTCCGACAGGTGGTTCTGGCGAGTCGAGCAGGTGCTTCCGGCATCCTCGGCAGGTTCTTCCGGTGTCATTGGCATGTGGTTCTGGCATGTCTGAGAGGTGGTTCCGGCATGCCTGACAGGTGATTCCGGAGTGTTCGCCAAGCGGTTCTGGCATAGGCGGCAGGTGATTTTGCCATGTCCAGAATGTGGTTCCAGCGAGTCGAACATGTGGTTCCGGCGTGTCCGGCAGGTGTTTCCGGTCTGTCCAGCAGGTGGTTCTGGGGTGTCCGGCATGAGGTTCTGGCACGTCTGAGAGGTGGTTCCGGCCGGCCCGACATGCGTTTCCGGAGTGTCCGCCACGTGGTTCAGGCACGTCTGAGAGGTGGTTCCAGCATGCCCGGCAGGTTTTCCCGGAGAGTCCTCCAAGTGGTTCTGGCGTAGCCCGCAGGTGATTTTGGTGTGTCCGGCAGGTTGTTCCGTTCTGTCCGATAGGTTGTTCCGGCATGTCCAGCACGTGCTTCTGGCACTTCTGAGAGGTGGTTCTGGCATGCCGGGCAGGTTATTCCGGAGTGTCCGGTAAGTGGTTCTGGTGTAGCCGGCAGTTCATTTTGGCGTGTCTGGCACATGGGTCCTGCGAGTCGAGCAGGTGGTTCCGGCGTGCTCGGCAGGTGGTCCAGGCATGTCCGGCAGGTGGTTCCAGTCTGTCCAGGACGTGGTTCCAGCGTGTCCGGCACGTGGTTCTCTTACGTCTGAGAGGTGGTTCCTGCATGCCTGGCAGGTTATTGCGGATTGTCTGCCAGGTGGTTCTCTCATAGCCAGCTGTTGATTTTGGCCTGTCAGGCAGGTGGTTCTGGTGAGTCCAGCAGGTGGCTCTGGCGTGCTCGGCAGGTGGTTCTGGCATGTCTGGCAGGTGGTTCCGGCGAGTTGAGCAGCTGGTTCCAGCCTGTCCGTCAGGTTAGGGTTAGGGATAGGGTTAGGGTTACGGTTAGGGTTAGGGTTTAGGGTTTGGGGTTAGGGGTTAGGGTTAGGGGTAGGGTTAGGGTTAGGGTTACGGTTGGGTTAGGGTTTAGGGTTAGGCTTAGGGTTAGGGGTTAGGGTTAGGGTTAGGGTTTGGGGATAGGGTTAGGGTTAGGGTTAGGGTTAGGGCCCGGCACGTGGTTCCGCCGATGCGAGCAGGTGGCTCCGGCGCGCCCGGCAGGTGCTTCCGCTGGGCCCGGCAGGTGGTTCCGGCGAGGCGAGCAGGTGGCTCCGGCGTGCTTGGCACGTGCTTCCGCTGGGCCCGGCAGGTGGTTCCGGCGAGGCGAGCAGGTGGCTCCGGAGCGCCCGGCAGGTTCTTCCGCTGCACCCGGCAGGTGGTTCCGGCGAGGCGAGCAGGTTGTTCCTGCGTGCTCGGCAGGTGCTTCAGTTGCGTCTGGCAGGTGGTTTCGGTCTGTTCGGGGTGTGGTTCCAGCATCTCAGGCACATGGTTCTGGCACGTCTGAGAGGTGGTTCCGGCTGGCCCAACAGGTGTTTCTGGAGTCTCCGCCAAGTGGTTCTGGCGTAGCTGGCAGGTGATGTTGGCGTGACTGGCAGGTGGTTCCAGCCAGCCCGGCAGGTGTTTCCGGAGTGTTCACCAACTGGCTGTGGCGTAGCCGGCAGGTGATTTTGGCGTGTCCGACAGGTGGTTCTGGCGAGTCGAGCAGGTGCTTCCGGCATGCTCGGCAGGTGCTTCCGGTGTCATTGGCATGTGGTTCTGGCATGTCTGAGAGGTGGTTCCGGCATGCCTGACAGGTGATTCCGGAGTGTTCGCCAAGCGGTTCTGGCATAGGCGGCAGGTGATTTTGCCATGTCCAGAATGTGGTTCCAGCGAGTCGAACATGTGGTTCCGGCGTGTCCGGCAGGTGTTTCCGGTCTGTCCAGCAGGTGGTTCTGGGGTGTCCGGCATGAGGTTCTGGCACGTCTGAGAGGTGGTTCCGGCCGGCCCGACATGCGTTTCCGGAGTGTCCGCCACGTGGTTCAGGCACGTCTGAGAGGTGGTTCCAGCATGCCCGGCAGGTTTTCCCGGAGAGTCCTCCAAGTGGTTCTGGCGTAGCCCGCAGGTGATTTTGGTGTGTCCGGCAGGTTGTTCCGTTCTGTCCGATAGGTTGTTCCGGCATGTCCAGCACGTGCTTCTGGCACTTCTGAGAGGTGGTTCTGGCATGCCGGGCAGGTTATTCCGGAGTGTCCGGTAAGTGGTTCTGGTGTAGCCGGCAGTTCATTTTGGCGTGTCTGGCACATGGGTCCTGCGAGTCGAGCAGGTGGTTCCGGCGTGCTCGGCAGGTGGTCCAGGCATGTCCGGCAGGTGGTTCCAGTCTGTCCAGGACGTGGTTCCAGCGTGTCCGGCACGTGGTTCTCTTACGTCTGAGAGGTGGTTCCTGCATGCCTGGCAGGTTATTGCGGATTGTCTGCCAGGTGGTTCTCTCATAGCCAGCTGTTGATTTTGGCCTGTCAGGCAGGTGGTTCTGGTGAGTCCAGCAGGTGGCTCCGGCGTGCTCGGCAGGTGGTTCTGGCATGTCTGGCAGGTGGTTCCGGCGAGTTGAGCAGCTGGTTCCAGCCTGTCCGTCAGGTTAGGGTTAGGGATAGGGTTAGGGTTACGGTTAGGGTTAGGGTTTAGGGTTTGGGGTTAGGGGATAGGGTTAGGGGTAGGGTTAGGGTTAGGGTTACGGTTGGGTTAGGGTTTAGGGTTAGGCTTAGGGTTAGGGGTTAGGGTTAGGGTTAGGGTTTGGGGATAGGGTTAGGGTTAGGGTTAGGGTTAGGGCCCGGCACGTGGTTACGGCGAGGCGAGCAGGTGGCTCCGGCGCGCCGGGCAGGTGGTTCCGTCGAGGCGAGCAGGTGGCTCCGGCGCGCTCGGCAGGTGCTTCCGCTGCGCCCGGCAGGTGGTTCCGGCGAGGCGAGCAGGTTGTTCCTGCGTGCTTGGCAGGTGGTTCAGTTGGGTCTGGCAGGTGGTTTCGGTCTGTTTGGGGTGTGGTTCCAGCATCTCAGGCACATGGTTCTGGCATGTCTGAGAGGTGGTTCCGGCTGGCCCAACAGGTGTTTCTGGAGTCTCCGCCAAGTGGTTCTGGCGTAGCTGGCAGGTGATGTTGGCGTGACTGGCAGGTGGTTCCAGCCAGCCCGGCAGGTGTTTCCGGAGTGTTCACCAACTGGCTGTGGCGTAGCCGGCAGGTGATTTTGGCGTGTCCGACAGGTGGTTCTGGCGAGTCGAGCAGGTGCTTCCGGCATGCTCGGCAGGTGCTTCCGGTGTCATTGGCATGTGGTTCTGGCAGGTCTGAGAGGTGGTTCCGGCATGCCTGACAGGTGATTCCGGAGTGTTCGCCAAGCGGTTCTGGCATAGGCGGCAGGTGATTTTGCCATGTCCAGAATGTGGTTCCAGCGAGTCGAACATGTGGTTCCGGCGTGTCCGGCAGGTGTTTCCGGTCTGTCCAGCAGGTGGTTCTGGGGTGTCCGGCATGAGGTTCTGGCACGTCTGAGAGGTGGTTCCGGCCGGCCCGACATGCGTTTCCGGAGTGTCCGCCACGTGGTTCAGGCACGTCTGAGAGGTGGTTCCAGCATGCCCGGCAGGTTTTCCCGGAGAGTCCTCCAAGTGGTTCTGGCGTAGCCCGCAGGTGATTTTGCTGTGTCCGGCAGGTTGTTCCGTTCTGTCCGATAGGTTGTTCCGGCATGTCCAGCACGTGCTTCTGGCACTTCTGAGAGGTGGTTCTGGCATGCCGGGCAGGTTATTCCGGAGTGTCCGGTAAGTGGTTCTGGTGTAGCCGGCAGTTCATTTTGGCGTGTCTGGCACATGGGTCCTGCGAGTCGAGCAGGTGGTTCCGGCGTGCTCGGCAGGTGGTCCAGGCATGTCCGGCAGGTGGTTCCAGTCTGTCCAGGACGTGGTTCCAGCGTGTCCGGCACGTGGTTCTCTTACGTCTGAGAGGTGGTTCCTGCATGCCTGGCAGGTTATTGCGGATTGTCTGCCAGGTGGTTCTCTCATAGCCAGCTGTTGATTTTGGCCTGTCAGGCAGGTGGTTCTGGTGAGTCCAGCAGGTGGCTCCGGCGTGCTCGGCAGGTGGTTCTGGCATGTCTGGCAGGTGGTTCCGGCGAGTTGAGCAGCTGGTTCCAGCCTGTCCGTCAGGTTAGGGTTAGGGATAGGGTTAGGGTTACGGTTAGGGTTAGGGTTTAGGGTTTGGGGTTAGGGGTTAGGGTTAGGGGTAGGGTTAGGGTTAGGGTTACGGTTGGGTTAGGGTTTAGGGTTAGGCTTAGGGTTAGGGGTTAGGGTTAGGGTTAGGGTTTGGGGATAGGGTTAGGGTTAGGGTTAGGGTTAGGGCCCGGCACGTGGTTCCGCCGATGCGAGCAGGTGGCTCCGGCGCGCCCGGCAGGTGCTTCCGCTGGGCCCGGCAGGTGGTTCCGGCGAGGCGAGCAGGTGGCTCCGGCGTGCTTGGCACGTGCTTCCGCTGGGCCCGGCAGGTGGTTCCGGCGAGGCGAGCAGGTGGCTCCGGAGCGCCCGGCAGGTTCTTCCGCTGCACCCGGCAGGTGGTTCCGGCGAGGCGAGCAGGTTGTTCCTGCGTGCTCGGCAGGTGCTTCAGTTGCGTCTGGCAGGTGGTTTCGGTCTGTTCGGGGTGTGGTTCCAGCATCTCAGGCACATGGTTCTGGCACGTCTGAGAGGTGGTTCCGGCTGGCCCAACAGGTGTTTCTGGAGTCTCCGCCAAGTGGTTCTGGCGTAGCTGGCAGGTGATGTTGGCGTGACTGGCAGGTGGTTCCAGCCAGCCCGGCAGGTGTTTCCGGAGTGTTCACCAACTGGCTGTGGCGTAGCCGGCAGGTGATTTTGGCGTGTCCGACAGGTGGTTCTGGCGAGTCGAGCAGGTGCTTCCGGCATGCTCGGCAGGTGCTTCCGGTGTCATTGGCATGTGGTTCTGGCATGTCTGAGAGGTGGTTCCGGCATGCCTGACAGGTGATTCCGGAGTGTTCGCCAAGCGGTTCTGGCATAGGCGGCAGGTGATTTTGCCATGTCCAGAATGTGGTTCCAGCGAGTCGAACATGTGGTTCCGGCGTGTCCGGCAGGTGTTTCCGGTCTGTCCAGCAGGTGGTTCTGGGGTGTCCGGCATGAGGTTCTGGCACGTCTGAGAGGTGGTTCCGGCCGGCCCGACATGCGTTTCCGGAGTGTCCGCCACGTGGTTCAGGCACGTCTGAGAGGTGGTTCCAGCATGCCCGGCAGGTTTTCCCGGAGAGTCCTCCAAGTGGTTCTGGCGTAGCCCGCAGGTGATTTTGGTGTGTCCGGCAGGTTGTTCCGTTCTGTCCGATAGGTTGTTCCGGCATGTCCAGCACGTGCTTCTGGCACTTCTGAGAGGTGGTTCTGGCATGCCGGGCAGGTTATTCCGGAGTGTCCGGTAAGTGGTTCTGGTGTAGCCGGCAGTTCATTTTGGCGTGTCTGGCACATGGGTCCTGCGAGTCGAGCAGGTGGTTCCGGCGTGCTCGGCAGGTGGTCCAGGCATGTCCGGCAGGTGGTTCCAGTCTGTCCAGGACGTGGTTCCAGCGTGTCCGGCACGTGGTTCTCTTACGTCTGAGAGGTGGTTCCTGCATGCCTGGCAGGTTATTGCGGATTGTCTGCCAGGTGGTTCTCTCATAGCCAGCTGTTGATTTTGGCCTGTCAGGCAGGTGGTTCTGGTGAGTCCAGCAGGTGGCTCCGGCGTGCTCGGCAGGTGGTTCTGGCATGTCTGGCAGGTGGTTCCGGCGAGTTGAGCAGCTGGTTCCAGCCTGTCCGTCAGGTTAGGGTTAGGGATAGGGTTAGGGTTACGGTTAGGGTTAGGGTTTAGGGTTTGGGGTTAGGGGATAGGGTTAGGGGTAGGGTTAGGGTTAGGGTTACGGTTGGGTTAGGGTTTAGGGTTAGGCTTAGGGTTAGGGGTTAGGGTTAGGGTTAGGGTTTGGGGATAGGGTTAGGGTTAGGGTTAGGGTTAGGGCCCGGCACGTGGTTACGGCGAGGCGAGCAGGTGGCTCCGGCGCGCCGGGCAGGTGGTTCCGTCGAGGCGAGCAGGTGGCTCCGGCGCGCTCGGCAGGTGCTTCCGCTGCGCCCGGCAGGTGGTTCCGGCGAGGCGAGCAGGTTGTTCCTGCGTGCTTGGCAGGTGGTTCAGTTGGGTCTGGCAGGTGGTTTCGGTCTGTTTGGGGTGTGGTTCCAGCATCTCAGGCACATGGTTCTGGCATGTCTGAGAGGTGGTTCCGGCTGGCCCAACAGGTGTTTCTGGAGTCTCCGCCAAGTGGTTCTGGCGTAGCTGGCAGGTGATGTTGGCGTGACTGGCAGGTGGTTCCAGCCAGCCCGGCAGGTGTTTCCGGAGTGTTCACCAACTGGCTGTGGCGTAGCCGGCAGGTGATTTTGGCGTGTCCGACAGGTGGTTCTGGCGAGTCGAGCAGGTGCTTCCGGCATGCTCGGCAGGTGCTTCCGGTGTCATTGGCATGTGGTTCTGGCAGGTCTGAGAGGTGGTTCCGGCATGCCTGACAGGTGATTCCGGAGTGTTCGCCAAGCGGTTCTGGCATAGGCGGCAGGTGATTTTGCCATGTCCAGAATGTGGTTCCAGCGAGTCGAACATGTGGTTCCGGCGTGTCCGGCAGGTGTTTCCGGTCTGTCCAGCAGGTGGTTCTGGGGTGTCCGGCATGAGGTTCTGGCACGTCTGAGAGGTGGTTCCGGCCGGCCCGACATGCGTTTCCGGAGTGTCCGCCACGTGGTTCAGGCACGTCTGAGAGGTGGTTCCAGCATGCCCGGCAGGTTTTCCCGGAGAGTCCTCCAAGTGGTTCTGGCGTAGCCCGCAGGTGATTTTGCTGTGTCCGGCAGGTTGTTCCGTTCTGTCCGATAGGTTGTTCCGGCATGTCCAGCACGTGCTTCTGGCACTTCTGAGAGGTGGTTCTGGCATGCCGGGCAGGTTATTCCGGAGTGTCCGGTAAGTGGTTCTGGTGTAGCCGGCAGTTCATTTTGGCGTGTCTGGCACATGGGTCCTGCGAGTCGAGCAGGTGGTTCCGGCGTGCTCGGCAGGTGGTCCAGGCATGTCCGGCAGGTGGTTCCAGTCTGTCCAGGACGTGGTTCCAGCGTGTCCGGCACGTGGTTCTCTTACGTCTGAGAGGTGGTTCCTGCATGCCTGGCAGGTTATTGCGGATTGTCTGCCAGGTGGTTCTCTCATAGCCAGCTGTTGATTTTGGCCTGTCAGGCAGGTGGTTCTGGTGAGTCCAGCAGGTGGCTCCGGCGTGCTCGGCAGGTGGTTCTGGCATGTCTGGCAGGTGGTTCCGGCGAGTTGAGCAGCTGGTTCCAGCCTGTCCGTCAGGTTAGGGTTAGGGATAGGGTTAGGGTTACGGTTAGGGTTAGGGTTTAGGGTTTGGGGTTAGGGGTTAGGGTTAGGGGTAGGGTTAGGGTTAGGGTTACGGTTGGGTTAGGGTTTAGGGTTAGGCTTAGGGTTAGGGGTTAGGGTTAGGGTTAGGGTTTGGGGATAGGGTTAGGGTTAGGGTTAGGGTTGGGGCCCGGCGCGTGGTTCCGGCGAGGCGAGCAGGTGGCTCCGGCGCGCTCGGCAGGTGCTTCCGCTGGGCCCGGCAGGTAGTTCCGGCGAGGCGAGCAGGTGGCTCCGGCGTGCTTGGCACGTGCTTCCGCTGGGCCCGGCAGGTGGTTCCGGCGAGGCCAGCAGGTGGCTCCGGCGCGCTCGGCAGGTGCTTCCGCTGCACCCGGCAGGTGGTTAAGGCGAGGCGAGCAGGTGGCTCCGGCGCGCCCGGCAGGTGCTTCTGCTGGGCCTGGCAGGTGGTTCCGGCGAGGCGAGCAGGTGGCTCCGGCGTGCTTGGCACGTGCTTCCGCTGCGCCCGGCAGGTGGTTCCGGCGAGGCGAGCAGGTTGTTCCTGCGTGCTCGGCAGGTGGTTCAGTTGGGTCTGGCAGGTGGTTTCGGTCTGTTCGGGGTGTGGTTCCAGCATCTCAGGCACATGGTTCTGGCACGTCTGAGAGGTGGTTCCGGCTGGCCCAACAGGTGTTTCTGGAGTCTCCGCCAAGTGGTTCTGGCGTAGCTGGCAGGTGATGTTGGCGTGACTGGCAGGTGGTTCCAGCCAGCCCGGCAGGTGTTTCCGGAGTGTTCACCAACTGGCTGTGGCGTAGCCGGCAGGTGATTTTGGCGTGTCCGACAGGTGGTTCTGGCGAGTCGAGCAGGTGCTTCCGGCATGCTCGGCAGGTGCTTCCGGTGTCATTGGCATGTGGTTCTGGCAGGTCTGAGAGGTGGTTCCGGCATGCCTGACAGGTGATTCCGGAGTGTTCGCCAAGCGGTTCTGGCATAGGCGGCAGGTGATTTTGCCATGTCCAGAATGTGGTTCCAGCGAGTCGAACATGTGGTTCCGGCGTGTCCGGCAGGTGTTTCCGGTCTGTCCAGCAGGTGGTTCTGGGGTGTCCGGCATGAGGTTCTGGCACGTCTGAGAGGTGGTTCCGGCCGGCCCGACATGCGTTTCCGGAGTGTCCGCCACGTGGTTCAGGCACGTCTGAGAGGTGGTTCCAGCATGCCCGGCAGGTTTTCCCGGAGAGTCCTCCAAGTGGTTCTGGTGTAGCCCGCAGGTGATTTTGGTGTGTCCGGCAGGTTGTTCCGTTCTGTCCGATAGGTTGTTCCGGCATGTCCAGCACGTGCTTCTGGCACTTCTGAGAGGTGGTTCTGGCATGCCGGGCAGGTTATTCCGGAGTGTCCGGTAAGTGGTTCTGGTGTAGCCGGCAGTTCATTTTGGCGTGTCTGGCACATGGGTCCTGCGAGTCGAGCAGGTGGTTCCGGCGTGCTCGGCAGGTGGTCCAGGCATGTCCGGCAGGTGGTTCCAGTCTGTCCAGGACGTGGTTCCAGCGTGTCCGGCACGTGGTTCTCTTACGTCTGAGAGGTGGTTCCTGCATGCCTGGCAGGTTATTGCGGATTGTCTGCCAGGTGGTTCTCTCATAGCCAGCTGTTGATTTTGGCCTGTCAGGCAGGTGGTTCTGGTGAGTCCAGCAGGTGGCTCCGGCGTGCTCGGCAGGTGGTTCTGGCATGTCTGGCAGGTGGTTCCGGCGAGTTGAGCAGCTGGTTCCAGCCTGTCCGTCAGGTTAGGGTTAGGGATAGGGTTAGGGTTACGGTTAGGGTTAGGGTTTAGGGTTTGGGGTTAGGGGTTAGGGTTAGGGGTAGGGTTAGGGTTAGGGTTACGGTTGGGTTAGGGTTTAGGGTTAGGCTTAGGGTTAGGGGTTAGGGTTAGGGTTAGGGTTTGGGGATAGGGTTAGGGTTAGGGTTAGGGTTGGGGCCCGGCGCGTGGTTCCGGCGAGGCGAGCAGGTGGCTCCGGCGCGCTCGGCAGGTGCTTCCGCTGGGCCCGGCAGGTAGTTCCGGCGAGGCGAGCAGGTGGCTCCGGCGTGCTTGGCACGTGCTTCCGCTGGGCCCGGCAGGTGGTTCCGGCGAGGCCAGCAGGTGGCTCCGGCGCGCTCGGCAGGTGCTTCCGCTGCACCCGGCAGGTGGTTAAGGCGAGGCGAGCAGGTGGCTCCGGCGCGCCCGGCAGGTGCTTCTGCTGGGCCTGGCAGGTGGTTCCGGCGAGGCGAGCAGGTGGCTCCGGCGTGCTTGGCACGTGCTTCCGCTGCGCCCGGCAGGTGGTTCCGGCGAGGCGAGCAGGTTGTTCCTGCGTGCTCGGCAGGTGGTTCAGTTGGGTCTGGCAGGTGGTTTCGGTCTGTTCGGGGTGTGGTTCCAGCATCTCAGGCACATGGTTCTGGCACGTCTGAGAGGTGGTTCCGGCTGGCCCAACAGGTGTTTCTGGAGTCTCCGCCAAGTGGTTCTGGCGTAGCTGGCAGGTGATGTTGGCGTGACTGGCAGGTGGTTCCAGCCAGCCCGGCAGGTGTTTCCGGAGTGTTCACCAACTGGCTGTGGCGTAGCCGGCAGGTGATTTTGGCGTGTCCGACAGGTGGTTCTGGCGAGTCGAGCAGGTGCTTCCGGCATGCTCGGCAGGTGCTTCCGGTGTCATTGGCATGTGGTTCTGGCAGGTCTGAGAGGTGGTTCCGGCATGCCTGACAGGTGATTCCGGAGTGTTCGCCAAGCGGTTCTGGCATAGGCGGCAGGTGATTTTGCCATGTCCAGAATGTGGTTCCAGCGAGTCGAACATGTGGTTCCGGCGTGTCCGGCAGGTGTTTCTGGTCTGTCCAGCAGGTGGTTCTGGGGTGTCCGGCATGAGGTTCTGGCACGTCTGAGAGGTGGTTACGGCCGGCCCGACGTGCGTTTCCGTAGTGTCTGCCACGTGGTTCAGGCACGTCTGAGAGGTGGTTCCAGCATGCCCGGCAGGTTTTCCCGGAGAGTCCTCCAAGTGGTTCTGGCGTAGCCCGCAGGTGATTTTGGTGTGTCCGGCAGGTTGTTCCGTTCTGTCCAATAGGTTGTTCCGGCATGTCCAGCACGTGCTTCTGGCACTTCTGAGAGGTGGTTCTGGCATGCCGGGCAGGTTATTCCGGAGTGTCCGGTAAGTGGTTCTGGTGTAGCCGGCAGTTCATTTTGGCGTGTCTGGCACATGGGTCCTGCGAGTCGAGCAGGTGGTTCCGGCGTGCTCGGCAGGTGGTCCAGGCATGTCCGGCAGGTGGTTCCAGTCTGTCCAGGACGTGGTTCCAGCGTGTCCGGCACGTGGTTCTCTTACGTCTGAGAGGTGGTTCCTGCATGCCTGGCAGGTTATTGCGGATTGTCTGCCAGGTGGTTCTCTCATAGCCAGCTGTTGATTTTGGCCTGTCAGGCAGGTGGTTCTGGTGAGTCCAGCAGGTGGCTCCGGCGTGCTCGGCAGGTGGTTCTGGCATGTCTGGCAGGTGGTTCCGGCGAGTTGAGCAGCTGGTTCCAGCCTGTCCGTCAGGTTAGGGTTAGGGATAGGGTTAGGGTTACGGTTAGGGTTAGGGTTTAGGGTTTGGGGTTAGGGGTTAGGGTTAGGGGTAGGGTTAGGGTTAGGGTTACGGTTGGGTTAGGGTTTAGGGTTAGGCTTAGGGTTAGGGGTTAAGGTTAGGGTTAGGGTTTGGGGATAGGGTTAGGGTTAGGGTTAGGGTTGGGGCCCGGCGCGTGGTTCCGGCGAGGCGAGCAGGTGGCTCCGGCGCGCTCGGCAGGTGCTTCCGCTGGGCCCGGCAGGTAGTTCCGGCGAGGCGAGCAGGTGGCTCCGGCGTGCTTGGCACGTGCTTCCGCTGGGCCCGGCAGGTGGTCCCGGCGAGGCCAGCAGGTGGCTCCGGCGCGCTCGGCAGGTGCTTCCGCTGCACCCGGCAGGTGGTTAAGGCGAGGCGAGCAGGTGGCTCCGGCGCGCTCGGCAGGTGCTTCCGCTGCGCCCGGCAGGTGGTTCCGGCGAGGCGAGCAGGTTGTTCCTGCGTGCTTGGCAGGTGGTTCAGTTGGGTCTGGCAGGTGGTTTCGGTCTGTTTGGGGTGTGGTTCCAGCATCTCAGGCACATGGTTCTGGCATGTCTGAGAGGTGGTTCCGGCTGGCCCAACAGGTGTTTCTGGAGTCTCCGCCAAGTGGTTCTGGCGTAGCTGGCAGGTGATGTTGGCGTGACTGGCAGGTGGTTCCAGCCAGCCCGGCAGGTGTTTCCGGAGTGTTCACCAACTGGCTGTGGCGTAGCCGGCAGGTGATTTTGGCGTGTCCGACAGGTGGTTCTGGCGAGTCGAGCAGGTGCTTCCGGCATGCTCGGCAGGTGCTTCCGGTGTCATTGGCATGCGGTTCTGCCATGTCTGAGAGGTGGTTCCGGCATGCCTGACAGGTGATTCCGGAGTGTTCGCCAAGCGGTTCTGGCATAGGCGGCAGGTGATTTTGCCATGTCCAGAATGTGGTTCCAGCGAGTCGAACATGTGGTTCCGGCGTGTCCGGCAGGTGTTTCCGGTCTGTCCAGCAGGTGGTTCTGGGGTGTCCGGCATGAGGTTCTGGCACGTCTGAGAGGTGGTTCCGGCCGGCCCGACGTGCGTTTCCGGAGTGTCCGCCACGTGGTTCAGGCACGTCTGAGAGGTGGTTCCAGCATGCCCGGCAGGTTTTCCCGAAGAGTCCTCCAAGTGGTTCTGGCGTAGCCCGCAGGTGATTTTGGTGTGTCCGGCAGGTTGTTCCGTTCTGTCCGATAGGTTGTTCCGGCATGTCCAGCACGTGCTTCTGGCACTTCTGAGAGGTGGTTCTGGCATGCCGGGCAGGTTATTCCGGAGTGTCCGGTAAGTGGTTCTGGTGTAGCCGGCAGTTCATTTTGGCGTGTCTGGCACATGGGTCCTGCGAGTCGAGCAGGTGGTTCCGGCGTGCTCGGCAGGTGGTCCAGGCATGTCCGGCAGGTGGTTCCAGTCTGTCCAGGATGTGGTTCCAGCGTGTCCGGCACGTGGTTCTCTTACGTCTGAGAGGTGGTTCCTGCATGCCTGGCAGGTTATTGCGGATTGTCTGCCAAGTGGTTCTCTCATAGCCAGCTGTTGATTTTGGCCTGTCAGGCAGGTGGTTCTGGTGAGTCCAGCAGGTGGCTCCGGCGTGCTCGGCAGGTGGTTCTGGCATGTCTGGCAGGTGGTTCTGGCGAGTTGAGCAGCTGGTTCCAGCCTGTCCGTCAGGTTAGGGTTAGGGATAGGGTTAGGGTTACGGTTAGGGTTAGGGTTTAGGGTTTGGGGTTAGGGGTTAGGGTTAGGGGTAGGGTTAGGGTTAGGGTTACGGTTGGGTTAGGGTTTAGGGTTAGGCTTAGGGTTAGGGGTTAGGGTTAGGGTTAGGGTTTGGGGATAGGGTTAGGGTTAGGGTTAGGGTTAGGGACCGGCAGGTGGTTCCGGCGAGCCGAGCAGGTGGCTCCGGCGCGCCCGGCAGGTGCTTCCGCTGGGCCCGGCAGGTGGTTCCGGCGAGGCCAGCAGGTGGCTCCGGCGCGCCCGGCAGGTGCTTCTGCTGGGCCTGGCAGGTGGTTCCGGCGAGGCGAGCAGGTGGCTCCGGCGCGCCGGGCAGGTGGTTCCGGCGAGGCGAGCAGGTGGCTCCGGCGCGCTCGGCAGGTGCTTCCGCTGCGCCCGGCATGTGGTTCCGGCGAGGCGAGCAGGTTGTTCCTGCGTGCTTAGCAGGTGGTTCAGTTGGGTCTGGCAGGTGGTTTCGGTCTGTTCGGGGTGTGGTTCCAGCATCTCAGGCACATGGTTCTGGCACGTCTGAGAGGTGGTTCTGGCTGGCCCAACAGGTGTTTCTGGAGTCTCCGCCAAGTGGTTCTGGCGTAGCTGGCAGGTGATGTTGGCGTGACTGGCAGGTGGTTCCAGCCAGCCCGGCAGGTGTTTCCGGAGTGTTCACCAACTGGCTGTGGCGTAGCCGGCAGGTGATTTTGGCGTGTCCGACAGGTGGTTCTGGCGAGTCGAGCAGGTGCTTCCGGCATGCTCGGCAGGTGCTTCCGGTGTCATTGGCATGTGGTTCTGGCAGGTCTGAGAGGTGGTTCCGGCATGCCTGACAGGTGATTCCGGAGTGTTCGCCAAGCGGTTCTGGCATAGGCGGCAGGTGATTTTGCCATGTCCAGAATGTGGTTCCAGCGAGTCGAACATGTGGTTCCGGCGTGTCCGGCAGGTGTTTCTGGTCTGTCCAGCAGGTGGTTCTGGGGTGTCCGGCATGAGGTTCTGGCACGTCTGAGAGGTGGTTACGGCCGGCCCGACGTGCGTTTCCGTAGTGTCTGCCACGTGGTTCAGGCACGTCTGAGAGGTGGTTCCAGCATGCCCGGCAGGTTTTCCCGGAGAGTCCTCCAAGTGGTTCTGGCGTAGCCCGCAGGTGATTTTGGTGTGTCCGGCAGGTTGTTCCGTTCTGTCCAATAGGTTGTTCCGGCATGTCCAGCACGTGCTTCTGGCACTTCTGAGAGGTGGTTCTGGCATGCCGGGCAGGTTATTCCGGAGTGTCCGGTAAGTGGTTCTGGTGTAGCCGGCAGTTCATTTTGGCGTGTCTGGCACATGGGTCCTGCGAGTCGAGCAGGTGGTTCCGGCGTGCTCGGCAGGTGGTCCAGGCATGTCCGGCAGGTGGTTCCAGTCTGTCCAGGACGTGGTTCCAGCGTGTCCGGCACGTGGTTCTCTTACGTCTGAGAGGTGGTTCCTGCATGCCTGGCAGGTTATTGCGGATTGTCTGCCAGGTGGTTCTCTCATAGCCAGCTGTTGATTTTGGCCTGTCAGGCAGGTGGTTCTGGTGAGTCCAGCAGGTGGCTCCGGCGTGCTCGGCAGGTGGTTCTGGCATGTCTGGCAGGTGGTTCCGGCGAGTTGAGCAGCTGGTTCCAGCCTGTCCGTCAGGTTAGGGTTAGGGATAGGGTTAGGGTTACGGTTAGGGTTAGGGTTTAGGGTTTGGGGTTAGGGGTTAGGGTTAGGGGTAGGGTTAGGGTTAGGGTTACGGCTGGGTTAGGGTTTAGGGTTAGGCTTAGGGTTAGGGGTTAGGGTTAGGGTTAGGGTTTGGGGATAGGGTTAGGGTTAGAGTTAGGGTTAGGGCCCGGCAGGTGGTTCCGGCGAGCCGAGGAGGTGGCTCCGGCGCGCCCGGCAGGTGCTTCCGCTGGGCCCGGCAGGTGGTTCCGGCGAGGCGAGCAGGTGGCTCCGGCGTGCTCGGCAGGTGCTTCCGCTGCGCCCGGCAGGTGGTTCCAGCGAGGCGAGCAGGTTGTTCCTGCGTGCTAGGCAGGTGGTTCAGTTGGGTCTGGCAGGTGGTTTCGGTCTGTTCGGGGTGTGGTTCCAGCATCTCAGGCACATGGTTCTGGCATGTCTGAGAGGTGGTTCCGGCTGGCCCAACAGGTGTTTCTGGAGTCTCCGCCAAGTGGTTCTGGCGTAGCTGGCAGGTGATGTTGGCGTGACTGGCAGGTGGTTCCAGCCAGCCCGGCAGGTGTTTCCGGAGTGTTCACCAACTGGCTGTGGCGTAGCCGGCAGGTGATTTTGGCGTGTCCGACAGGTGGTTCTGGCGAGTCGAGCAGGTGCTTCCGGCATGCTCGGCAGGTGCTTCCGGTGTCATTGGCATGTGGTTCTGGCAGGTCTGAGAGGTGGTTCCGGCATGCCTGACAGGTGATTCCGGAGTGTTCGCCAAGCGGTTCTGGCATAGGCGGCAGGTGATTTTGCCATGTCCAGAATGTGGTTCCAGCGAGTCGAACATGTGGTTCCGGCGTGTCCGGCAGGTGTTTCCGGTCTGTCCAGCAGGTGGTTCTGGGGTGTCCGGCATGAGGTTCTGGCACGTCTGAGAGGTGGTTCCGGCCGGCCCGACATGCGTTTCCGGAGTGTCCACCACGTGGTTCAGGCACGTCTGAGAGGTGGTTCCAGCATGCCCGGCAGGTTTTCCCGGAGAGTCCTCCAAGTGGTTCTGGCGTAGCCCGCAGGTGATTTTGGTGTGTCCGGCAGGTTGTTCCGTTCTGTCCGATAGGTTGTTCCGGCATGTCCAGCACGTGCTTCTGGCACTTCTGAGAGGTGGTTCTGGCATGCCGGGCAGGTTATTCCGGAGTGTCCGGTAAGTGGTTCTGGTGTAGCCGGCAGTTCATTTTGGCGTGTCTGGCACATGGGTCCTGCGAGTCGAGCAGGTGGTTCCGGCGTGCTCGGCAGGTGGTCCAGGCATGTCCGGCAGGTGGTTCCAGTCTGTCCAGGACGTGGTTCCAGCGTGTCCGGCACGTGGTTCTCTTACGTCTGAGAGGTGGTTCCTGCATGCCTGGCAGGTTATTGCGGATTGTCTGCCAGGTGGTTCTCTCATAGCCAGCTGTTGATTTTGGCCTGTCAGGCAGGTGGTTCTGGTGAGTCCAGCAGGTGGCTCCGGCGTGCTCGGCAGGTGGTTCTGGCATGTCTGGCAGGTGGTTCCGGCGAGTTGAGCAGCTGGTTCCAGCCTGTCCGTCAGGTTAGGGTTAGGGATAGGGTTAGGGTTACGGTTAGGGTTAGGGTTTAGGGTTTGGGGTTAGGGGTTAGGGTTAGGGGTAGGGTTAGGGTTAGGGTTACGGTTGGGTTAGGGTTTATGGTTAGGCTTAGGGTTAGGGGTTAGGGTTAGGGTTAGGGTTTGGGGATAGGGTAAGGGTTAGGGTTAGGGTTAGGGCCCGGCACGTGGTGCCGGCGAGGCGAGCAGGTGGCTCCGGCGCGCCCGGCAGGTGCTTCCGCTGGGCCCGGCAGGTGGTTCCGGCGAGGCGAGCAGGTGGCTCCGGCGTGCTTGGCACGTGCTTCCGCTGGGCTCGGCAGGTGGTTCCGGCGAGGCCAGCAGGTGGCTCCGGCGCGCTCGGCAGGTGCTTCCGCTGGGCCCGGCAGGTGGTTCCGACGAGGCGAGCAGGTGGCTCCGGCGTGCTTGGCACGTGCTTCCGCTGGGCCCGGCAGGTGGTTCCGGCGAGGCGAGCAGGTGGCTCCGGCGCGCTCGGCAGGTGCTTCCGCTGCACCCGGCAGGTGGTTCCGGCGAGGCGAGCAGGTGGCTCCGGCGCGCCCGGCAGGTGCTTCCGCTGGGCCTGGCAGGTGGTTCCGGCGAGGCGAGCAGGTCTCTCCGGCGCGCCGGGCAGGTGGTTCCGGCGAGGCGAGCATGTGGCTCCGGCGCGCTCGGCAGGTGCTTCCGCTGCGCCCGGCAGGTGGTTCCGGCGAGGCGAGCAGGTTGTTCCTGCGTGCTCGGCAGGTGGTTCAGTTGGGTCTGGCAGGTGGTTTCGGTCTGTTCGGGGTGTGGTTCCAGCATCTCAGGCACATGGTTCTGGCACGTCTGAGAGGTGGTTCCAGCTGGCCCAACAGGTGTTTCTGGAGTCTCCGCCAAGTGGTTCTGGCGTAGCTGGCAGGTGGTTCCAGCCAGCCCGGCAGGAGTTTCCGGAGTGTTCACCAACTGGCTGTGGCGTAGCCGGCAGGTGATTTTGGCGTGTCCGACAGGTGGTTCTGGCGAGTCGAGCAGGTGCTTCCGGCATGCTCGGCAGGTGCTTCCGGTGTCATTGGCATGTGGTTCTGGCAGGTCTGAGAGGTGGTTCTGGCATGCCGGGCAGGTTATTCCGGAGTGTCCGGTAAGTGGTTCTGGTGTAGCCGGCAGTTCATTTTGGCGTGTCTGGCACATGGGTCCTGCGAGTCGAGCAGGTGGTTCCGGCGTGCTCGGCAGGTGGTCCAGGCATGTCCGGCAGGTGGTTCCAGTCTGTCCAGGACGTGGTTCCAGCGTGTCCGGCACGTGGTTCTCTTACGTCTGAGAGGTGGTTCCTGCATGCCTGGCAGGTTATTGCGGATTGTCTGCCAGGTGGTTCTCTCATAGCCAGCTGTTGATTTTGGCCTGTCAGGCAGGTGGTTCTGGTGAGTCCAGCAGGTGGCTCCGGCGTGCTCGGCAGGTGGTTCTGGCATGTCTGGCAGGTGGTTCCGGCGAGTTGAGCAGCTGGTTCCAGCCTGTCCGTCAGGTTAGGGTTAGGGATAGGGTTAGGGTTACGGTTAGGGTTAGGGTTTAGGGTTTGGGGTTAGGGGTTAGGGTTAGGGGTAGGGTTAGGGTTAGGGTTACGGTTGGGTTAGGGTTTAGGGTTAGGCTTAGGGTTAGGGGTTAGGGTTAGGGTTAGGGTTTGGGGATAGGGTTAGGGTTAGGGTTAGGGTTGGGGCCCGGCGCGTGGTTCCGGCGAGGCGAGCAGGTGGCTCCGGCGCGCTCGGCAGGTGCTTCCGCTGGGCCCGGCAGGTAGTTCCGGCGAGGCGAGCAGGTGGCTCCGGCGTGCTTGGCACGTGCTTCCGCTGGGCCCGGCAGGTGGTTCCGGCGAGGCCAGCAGGTGGCTCCGGCGCGCTCGGCAGGTGCTTCCGCTGCACCCGGCAGGTGGTTAAGGCGAGGCGAGCAGGTGGCTCCGGCGCGCCCGGCAGGTGCTTCTGCTGGGCCTGGCAGGTGGTTCCGGCGAGGCGAGCAGGTGGCTCCGGCGCGCCGGGCAGGTGGTTCCGGCGAGGCGAGCAGGTTGTTCCTGCGTGCTCGGCAGGTGCTTCAGTTGCGTCTGGCAGGTGGTTTCGGTCTGTTCGGGGTGTGGTTCCAGCATCTCAGGCACATGGTTCTGGCACGTCTGAGAGGTGGTTCCGGCTGGCCCAACAGGTGTTTCTGGAGTCTCCGCCAAGTGGTTCTGGCGTAGCTGGCAGGTGATGTTGGCGTGACTGGCAGGTGGTTCCAGCCAGCCCGGCAGGTGTTTCCGGAGTGTTCACCAACTGGCTGTGGCGTAGCCGGCAGGTGATTTTGGCGTGTCCGACAGGTGGTTCTGGCGAGTCGAGCAGGTGCTTCCGGCATGCTCGGCAGGTGCTTCCGGTGTCATTGGCATGTGGTTCTGGCAGGTCTGAGAGGTGGTTCCGGCATGCCTGACAGGTGATTCCGGAGTGTTCGCCAAGCGGTTCTGGCATAGGCGGCAGGTGATTTTGCCATGTCCAGAATGTGGTTCCAGCGAGTCGAACATGTGGTTCCGGCGTGTCCGGCAGGTGTTTCCGGTCTGTCCAGCAGGTGGTTCTGGGGTGTCCGGCATGAGGTTCTGGCACGTCTGAGAGGTGCTTCCGGCCGGCCCGACATGCGTTTCCGGAGTGTCCGCCACGTGGTTCAGGCACGTCTGAGAGGTGGTTCCAGCATGCCCGGCAGGTTTTCCCGGAGAGTCCTCCAAGTGGTTCTGGCGTAGCCCGCAGGTGATTTTGGTGTGTCCGGCAGGTTGTTCCGTTCTGTCCGATAGGTTGTTCTGGCATGTCCAGCACGTGCTTCTGGCACTTCTGAGAGGTGGTTCTGGCATGCCGGGCAGGTTATTCCGGAGTGTCCGGTAAGTGGTTCTGGTGTAGCCGGCAGTTCATTTTGGCGTGTCTGGCACATGGGTCCTGCGAGTCGAGCAGGTGGTTCCGGCGTGCTCGGCAGGTGGTCCAGGCATGTCCGGCAGGTGGTTCCAGTCTGTCCAGGACGTGGTTACAGCGTGTCCGGCACGTGGTTCTCTTACGTCTGAGAGGTGGTTCCTGCATGCCTGGCAGGTTATTGCGGATTGTCTGCCAGGTGGTTCTCTCATAGCCAGCTGTTGATTTTGGCCTGTCAGGCAGGTGGTTCTGGTGAGTCCAGCAGGTGGCTCCGGCGTGCTCGGCAGGTGGTTCTGGCATGTCTGGCAGGTGGTTCCGGCGAGTTGAGCAGCTGGTTCCAGCCTGTCCGTCAGGTTAGGGTTAGGGATAGGGTTAGGGTTACGGTTAGGGTTAGGGTTTAGGGTTTGGGGTTAGGGGTTAGGGTTAGGGGTAGGGTTAGGGTTAGGGTTACGGTTGGGTTAGGGTTTAGGGTTAGGCTTAGGGTTAGGGGTTAGGGTTAGGGTTAGGGTTTGGGGATAGGGTTAGGGTTAGTGTTAGGGTTAGGGCCCGGCACGTGGTTCCGCCGATGCGAGCAGGTGGCTCCGGCGCGCCCGGCAGGTGCTTCCGCTGGGCCCGGCAGGTGGTTCCGGCGAGGCGAGCAGGTGGCTCCGGCGTGCTTGGCACGTGCTTCCGCTGGGCCCGGCAGGTGGTTCCGGCGAGGCGAGCAGGTGGCTCCGGCGCGCCCGGCACGTGCTTCCGCTGCACCCGGCAGGTGGTTCCGGCGAGGCGAGCAGGTGGCTCCGGCGCGCTCGGCAGGTGCTTCCGCTGCGCCCGGCAGGTGGTTCCGGCGAGGCGAGCAGGTTGTTCCTGCGTGCTCGGCAGGTGCTTCAGTTGCGTCTGGCAGGTGGTTTCGGTCTGTTCGGGGTGTGGTTCCAGCATCTCAGGCACATGGTTCTGGCACGTCTGAGAGGTGGTTCCGGCTGGCCCAACAGGTGTTTCTGGAGTCTCCGCCAAGTGGTTCTGGCGTAGCTGGCAGGTGATGTTGGCGTGACTGGCAGGTGGTTCCAGCCAGCCCGGCAGGTGTTTCCGGAGTGTTCACCAACTGGCTGTGGCGTAGCCGGCAGGTGATTTTGGCGTGTCCGACAGGTGGTTCTGGCGAGTCGAGCAGGTGCTTCCGGCATGCTCGGCAGGTGCTTCCGGTGTCATTGGCATGTGGTTCTGGCATGTCTGAGAGGTGGTTCCGGCATGCCTGACAGGTGATTCCGGAGTGTTCGCCAAGCGGTTCTGGCATAGGCGGCAGGTGATTTTGCCATGTCCAGAATGTGGTTCCAGCGAGTCGAACATGTGGTTCCGGCGTGTCCGGCAGGTGTTTCCGGTCTGTCCAGCAGGTGGTTCTGGGGTGTCCGGCATGAGGTTCTGGCACGTCTGAGAGGTGGTTCCGGCCGGCCCGACATGCGTTTCCGGAGTGTCCGCCACGTGGTTCAGGCACGTCTGAGAGGTGGTTCCAGCATGCCCGGCAGGTTTTCCCGGAGAGTCCTCCAAGTGGTTCTGGCGTAGCCCGCAGGTGATTTTGGTGTGTCTGGCAGGTTGTTCCGTTCTGTCCGATAGGTTGTTCCGGCATGTCCAGCACGTGCTTCTGGCACTTCTGAGAGGTGGTTCTGGCATGCCGGGCAGGTTATTCCGGAGTGTCCGGTAAGTGGTTCTGGTGTAGCCGGCAGTTCATTTTGGCGTGTCTGGCACATGGGTCCTGCGAGTCGAGCAGGTGGTTCCGGCGTGCTCGGCAGGTGGTCCAGGCATGTCCGGCAGGTGGTTCCAGTCTGTCCAGGACGTGGTTCCAGCGTGTCCGGCACGTGGTTCTCTTACGTCTGAGAGGTGGTTCCTGCATGCCTGGCAGGTTATTGCGGATTGTCTGCCAGGTGGTTCTCTCATAGCCAGCTGTTGATTTTGGCCTGTCAGGCAGGTGGTTCTGGTGAGTCCAGCAGGTGGCTCCGGCGTGCTCGGCAGGTGGTTCTGGCATGTCTGGCAGGTGGTTCCGGCGAGTTGAGCAGCTGGTTCCAGCCTGTCCGTCAGGTTAGGGTTAGGGATAGGGTTAGGGTTACGGTTAGGGTTAGGGTTTAGGGTTTGGGGTTAGGGGTTAGGGTTAGGGGTAGGGTTAGGGTTAGGGTTACGGTTGGGTTAGGGTTTAGGGTTAGGCTTAGGGTTAGGGGTTAGGGTTAGGGTTAGGGTTTGGGGATAGGGTTAGGGTTAGGGTTAGGGTTGGGGCCCGGCGCGTGGTTCCGGCGAGGCGAGCAGGTGGCTCCGGCGCGCTCGGCAGGTGCTTCCGCTGGGCCCGGCAGGTAGTTCCGGCGAGGCGAGCAGGTGGCTCCGGCGTGCTTGGCACGTGCTTCCGCTGGGCCCGGCAGGTGGTTCCGGCGAGGCGAGCAGGTGGCTCCGGCGCGCTCGGCAGGTGCTTCCGCTGCACCCGGCAGGTGGTTCCGGCGAGGCGAGCAGGTGGCTCCGGCGCGCCCGGCAGGTGCTTCTGCTGGGCCTGGCAGGTGGTTCCGGCGAGGCGAGCAGGTGGCTCCGGCGCGCCGGGCAGGTGGTTCCGGCGAGGCGAGCAGGTGGCTCCGGCGCGCTCGGCAGGTGCTTCCGCTGCGCCCGGCATGTGGTTCCGGCGAGGCGAGCAGGTTGTTCCTGCGTGCTTAGCAGGTGGTTCAGTTGGGTCTGGCAGGTTGTTTCGGTCTGTTTGGGGTGTGGTTCCAGCATCTCAGGCACATGGTTCTGGCACGTCTGAGAGGTGGTTCCGGCCGGCCCGACATGCGTTTCCGGAGTGTCCGCCACGTGGTTCAGGCACGTCTGAGAGGTGGTTCCAGCATGCCCGGCAGGTTTTCCCGGAGAGTCCTCCAAGTGGTTCTGGCGTAGCCCGCAGGTGATTTTGGTGTGTCCGGCAGGTTGTTCCGTTCTGTCCGATAGGTTGTTCCGGCATGTCCAGCACGTGCTTCTGGCACTTCTGAGAGGTGGTTCTGGCATGCCGGGCAGGTTATTCCGGAGTGTCCGGTAAGTGGTTCTGGTGTAGCCGGCATTTCATTTTGGCGTGTCTGGCACATGGGTCCTGCGAGTCGAGCAGGTGGTTCCGGCGTGCTCGGCAGGTGGTCCAGGCATGTCCGGCAGGTGGTTCCAGTCTGTCCAGGACGTGGTTCCAGCGTGTCCGGCACGTGGTTCTCTTACGTCTGAGAGGTGGTTCCTGCATGCCTGGCAGGTTATTGCGGATTGTCTGCCAGGTGGTTCTCTCATAGCCAGCTGTTGATTTTGGCCTGTCAGGCAGGTGGTTCTGGTGAGTCCAGCAGGTGGCTCCGGCGTGCTCGGCAGGTGGTTCTGGCATGTCTGGCAGGTGGTTCCGGCGAGTTGAGCAGCTGGTTCCAGCCTGTCCGTCAGGTTAGGGTTAGGGATAGGGTTAGGGTTACGGTTAGGGTTAGGGTTTAGGGTTTGGGGTTAGGGGTTAGGGTTAGGGGTAGGGTTAGGGTTAGGGTTACGGTTGGGTTAGGGTTTAGGGTTAGGCTTAGGGTTAGGGGTTAGGGTTAGGGTTAGGGTTTGGGGATAGGGTTAGGGTTAGGGTTAGGGTTAGGGCCCGGCACGTGGTTCCGGCGAGGCGAGCAGGTGGCTCCGGCGCGCCGGGCAGGTGGTTCCGTCGAGGCGAGCAGGTGGCTCCGGCGCGCTCGGCAGGTGCTTCCGCTGGGCCCGGCAGGTAGTTCCGGCGAGGCGAGCAGGTGGCTCCGGCATGCTTGGCACGTGCTTCCGCTGGGCCCGCCAGGTGGTTCCGGCGAGGCCAGCAGGTGGCTCCGGCGCGCCGGGCAGGTGGTTCCGGCGAGGCGAGCAGGTGGCTCCGGCGCGCTCGGCAGGTGCTTCCGCTGCGCCCGGCATGTGGTTCCGGCGAGGCGAGCAGGTTGTTCCTGCGTGCTTAGCAGGTGGTTCAGTTGGGTCTGGCAGGTGGTTTCGGTCTGTTCGGGGTGTGGTTCCAGCATCTCAGGCACATGGTTCTGGCACGTCTGAGAGGTGGTTCCGGCTGGCCCAACAGGTGTTTCTGGAGTCTCCGCCAAGTGGTTCTGGCGTAGCTGGCAGGTGATGTTGGCGTGACTGGCAGGTGGTTCCAGCCAGCCCGGCAGGTGTTTCCGGAGTGTTCACCAACTGGCTGTGGCGTAGCCGGCAGGTGATTTTGGCGTGTCCGACAGGTGGTTCTGGCGAGTCGAGCAGGTGCTTCCGGCATGCTCGGCAGGTGCTTCCGGTGTCATTGGCATGTGGTTCTGGCAGGTCTGAGAGGTGGTTCCGGCATGCCTGACAGGTGATTCCGGAGTGTTCACCAAGCGGTTCTGGCATAGGCGGCAGGTGATTTTGCCATGTCCAGAATGTGGTTCCAGCGAGTCGAACATGTGGTTCCGGCGTGTCCGGCAGGTGTTTCCGGTCTGTCCAGCAGGTGGTTCTGGGGTGTCCGGCATGAGGTTCTGGCACGTCTGAGAGGTGGTTCCGGCCGGCCCGACATGCGTTTCCGGAGTGTCCGCCACGTGGTTCAGGCACGTCTGAGAGGTGGTTCCAGCATGCCCGGCAGGTTTTCCCGGAGAGTCCTCCAAGTGGTTCTGGTGTAGCCCGCAGGTGATTTTGGTGTGTCCGGCAGGTTGTTCCGTTCTGTCCGATAGGTTGTTCCGGCATGTCCAGCACGTGCTTCTGGCACTTCTGAGAGGTGGTTCTGGCATGCCGGGCAGGTTATTCCGGAGTGTCCGGTAAGTGGTTCTGGTGTAGCCGGCAGTTCATTTTGGCGTGTCTGGCACATGGGTCCTGCGAGTCGAGCAGGTGGTTCCGGCGTGCTCGGCAGGTGGTCCAGGCATGTCCGGCAGGTGGTTCCAGTCTGTCCAGGACGTGGTTCCAGCGTGTCCGGCACGTGGTTCTCTTACGTCTGAGAGGTGGTTCCTGCATGCCTGGCAGGTTATTGCGGATTGTCTGCCAGGTGGTTCTCTCATAGCCAGCTGTTGATTTTGGCCTGTCAGGCAGGTGGTTTTGGTGAGTCCAGCAGGTGGCTCCGGCGTGCTCGGCAGGTGGTTCTGGCATGTCTGGCAGGTGGTTCCGGCGAGTTGAGCAGCTGGTTCCAGCCTGTCCGTCAGGTTAGGGTTAGGGATAGGGTTAGGGTTACGGTTAGGGTTAGGGTTTAGGGGTTAGGGTTAGGGGTAGGGTTAGGGTTAGGGTTACGGTTGGGTTAGGGTTTAGGGTTAGGCTTAGGGTTAGGGGTTAGGGTTAGGGTTAGGGTTTGGGGATAGGGTTAGGGTTAGGGTTAGGGTTGGGGCCCGGCGCGTGGTTCCGGCGAGGCGAGCAGGTGGCTCCGGCGCGCTCGGCAGGTGCTTCCGCTGGGCCCGGCAGGTAGTTCCGGCGAGGCGAGCAGGTGGCTCCGGCGTGCTTGGCACGTGCTTCCGCTGGGCCCGGCAGGTGGTTCCGGCGAGGCCAGCAGGTGGCTCCGGCGCGCTCGGCAGGTGCTTCCGCTGCACCCGGCAGGTGGTTAAGGCGAGGCGAGCAGGTGGCTCCGGCGCGCCCGGCAGGTGCTTCTGCTGGGCCTGGCAGGTGGTTCCGGCGAGGCGAGCAGGTGGCTCCGGCGCGCCGGGCAGGTGGTTCCGGCGAGGCGAGCAGGTTGTTCCTGCGTGCTCGGCAGGTGCTTCAGTTGCGTCTGGCAGGTGGTTTCGGTCTGTTCGGGGTGTGGTTCCAGCATCTCAGGCACATGGTTCTGGCACGTCTGAGAGGTGGTTCCGGCTGGCCCAACAGGTGTTTCTGGAGTCTCCGCCAAGTGGTTCTGGCGTAGCTGGCAGGTGATGTTGGCGTGACTGGCAGGTGGTTCCAGCCAGCCCGGCAGGTGTTTCCGGAGTGTTCACCAACTGGCTGTGGCGTAGCCGGCAGGTGATTTTGGCGTGTCCGACAGGTGGTTCTGGCGAGTCGAGCAGGTGCTTCCGGCATGCTCGGCAGGTGCTTCCGGTGTCATTGGCATGTGGTTCTGGCAGGTCTGAGAGGTGGTTCCGGCATGCCTGACAGGTGATTCCGGAGTGTTCGCCAAGCGGTTCTGGCATAGGCGGCAGGTGATTTTGCCATGTCCAGAATGTGGTTCCAGCGAGTCGAACATGTGGTTCCGGCGTGTCCGGCAGGTGTTTCCGGTCTGTCCAGCAGGTGGTTCTGGGGTGTCCGGCATGAGGTTCTGGCACGTCTGAGAGGTGCTTCCGGCCGGCCCGACATGCGTTTCCGGAGTGTCCGCCACGTGGTTCAGGCACGTCTGAGAGGTGGTTCCAGCATGCCCGGCAGGTTTTCCCGGAGAGTCCTCCAAGTGGTTCTGGCGTAGCCCGCAGGTGATTTTGGTGTGTCCGGCAGGTTGTTCCGTTCTGTCCGATAGGTTGTTCCGGCATGTCCAGCACGTGCTTCTGGCACTTCTGAGAGGTGGTTCTGGCATGCCGGGCAGGTTATTCCGGAGTGTCCGGTAAGTGGTTCTGGTGTAGCCGGCAGTTCATTTTGGCGTGTCTGGCACATGGGTCCTGCGAGTCGAGCAGGTGGTTCCGGCGTGCTCGGCAGGTGGTCCAGGCATGTCCGGCAGGTGGTTCCAGTCTGTCCAGGACGTGGTTACAGCGTGTCCGGCACGTGGTTCTCTTACGTCTGAGAGGTGGTTCCTGCATGCCTGGCAGGTTATTGCGGATTGTCTGCCAGGTGGTTCTCTCATAGCCAGCTGTTGATTTTGGCCTGTCAGGCAGGTGGTTCTGGTGAGTCCAGCAGGTGGCTCCGGCGTGCTCGGCAGGTGGTTCTGGCATGTCTGGCAGGTGGTTCCGGCGAGTTGAGCAGCTGGTTCCAGCCTGTCCGTCAGGTTAGGGTTAGGGATAGGGTTAGGGTTACGGTTAGGGTTAGGGTTTAGGGTTTGGGGTTAGGGGTTAGGGTTAGGGGTAGGGTTAGGGTTAGGGTTACGGTTGGGTTAGGGTTTAGGGTTAGGCTTAGGGTTAGGGGTTAGGGTTAGGGTTAGGGTTTGGGGATAGGGTTAGGGTTAGTGTTAGGGTTAGGGCCCGGCACGTGGTTCCGCCGATGCGAGCAGGTGGCTCCGGCGCGCCCGGCAGGTGCTTCCGCTGGGCCCGGCAGGTGGTTCCGGCGAGGCGAGCAGGTGGCTCCGGCGTGCTTGGCACGTGCTTCCGCTGGGCCCGGCAGGTGGTTCCGGCGAGGCGAGCAGGTGGCTCCGGCGCGCCCGGCACGTGCTTCCGCTGCACCCGGCAGGTGGTTCCGGCGAGGCGAGCAGGTGGCTCCGGCGCGCTCGGCAGGTGCTTCCGCTGCGCCCGGCAGGTGGTTCCGGCGAGGCGAGCAGGTTGTTCCTGCGTGCTCGGCAGGTGCTTCAGTTGCGTCTGGCAGGTGGTTTCGGTCTGTTCGGGGTGTGGTTCCAGCATCTCAGGCACATGGTTCTGGCACGTCTGAGAGGTGGTTCCGGCTGGCCCAACAGGTGTTTCTGGAGTCTCCGCCAAGTGGTTCTGGCGTAGCTGGCAGGTGATGTTGGCGTGACTGGCAGGTGGTTCCAGCCAGCCCGGCAGGTGTTTCCGGAGTGTTCACCAACTGGCTGTGGCGTAGCCGGCAGGTGATTTTGGCGTGTCCGACAGGTGGTTCTGGCGAGTCGAGCAGGTGCTTCCGGCATGCTCGGCAGGTGCTTCCGGTGTCATTGGCATGTGGTTCTGGCATGTCTGAGAGGTGGTTCCGGCATGCCTGACAGGTGATTCCGGAGTGTTCGCCAAGCGGTTCTGGCATAGGCGGCAGGTGATTTTGCCATGTCCAGAATGTGGTTCCAGCGAGTCGAACATGTGGTTCCGGCGTGTCCGGCAGGTGTTTCCGGTCTGTCCAGCAGGTGGTTCTGGGGTGTCCGGCATGAGGTTCTGGCACGTCTGAGAGGTGGTTCCGGCCGGCCCGACATGCGTTTCCGGAGTGTCCGCCACGTGGTTCAGGCACGTCTGAGAGGTGGTTCCAGCATGCCCGGCAGGTTTTCCCGGAGAGTCCTCCAAGTGGTTCTGGCGTAGCCCGCAGGTGATTTTGGTGTGTCTGGCAGGTTGTTCCGTTCTGTCCGATAGGTTGTTCCGGCATGTCCAGCACGTGCTTCTGGCACTTCTGAGAGGTGGTTCTGGCATGCCGGGCAGGTTATTCCGGAGTGTCCGGTAAGTGGTTCTGGTGTAGCCGGCAGTTCATTTTGGCGTGTCTGGCACATGGGTCCTGCGAGTCGAGCAGGTGGTTCCGGCGTGCTCGGCAGGTGGTCCAGGCATGTCCGGCAGGTGGTTCCAGTCTGTCCAGGACGTGGTTCCAGCGTGTCCGGCACGTGGTTCTCTTACGTCTGAGAGGTGGTTCCTGCATGCCTGGCAGGTTATTGCGGATTGTCTGCCAGGTGGTTCTCTCATAGCCAGCTGTTGATTTTGGCCTGTCAGGCAGGTGGTTCTGGTGAGTCCAGCAGGTGGCTCCGGCGTGCTCGGCAGGTGGTTCTGGCATGTCTGGCAGGTGGTTCCGGCGAGTTGAGCAGCTGGTTCCAGCCTGTCCGTCAGGTTAGGGTTAGGGATAGGGTTAGGGTTACGGTTAGGGTTAGGGTTTAGGGTTTGGGGTTAGGGGTTAGGGTTAGGGGTAGGGTTAGGGTTAGGGTTACGGTTGGGTTAGGGTTTAGGGTTAGGCTTAGGGTTAGGGGTTAGGGTTAGGGTTAGGGTTTGGGGATAGGGTTAGGGTTAGGGTTAGGGTTGGGGCCCGGCGCGTGGTTCCGGCGAGGCGAGCAGGTGGCTCCGGCGCGCTCGGCAGGTGCTTCCGCTGGGCCCGGCAGGTAGTTCCGGCGAGGCGAGCAGGTGGCTCCGGCGTGCTTGGCACGTGCTTCCGCTGGGCCCGGCAGGTGGTTCCGGCGAGGCGAGCAGGTGGCTCCGGCGCGCTCGGCAGGTGCTTCCGCTGCACCCGGCAGGTGGTTCCGGCGAGGCGAGCAGGTGGCTCCGGCGCGCCCGGCAGGTGCTTCTGCTGGGCCTGGCAGGTGGTTCCGGCGAGGCGAGCAGGTGGCTCCGGCGCGCCGGGCAGGTGGTTCCGGCGAGGCGAGCAGGTGGCTCCGGCGCGCTCGGCAGGTGCTTCCGCTGCGCCCGGCATGTGGTTCCGGCGAGGCGAGCAGGTTGTTCCTGCGTGCTTAGCAGGTGGTTCAGTTGGGTCTGGCAGGTTGTTTCGGTCTGTTTGGGGTGTGGTTCCAGCATCTCAGGCACATGGTTCTGGCACGTCTGAGAGGTGGTTCCGGCCGGCCCGACATGCGTTTCCGGAGTGTCCGCCACGTGGTTCAGGCACGTCTGAGAGGTGGTTCCAGCATGCCCGGCAGGTTTTCCCGGAGAGTCCTCCAAGTGGTTCTGGCGTAGCCCGCAGGTGATTTTGGTGTGTCCGGCAGGTTGTTCCGTTCTGTCCGATAGGTTGTTCCGGCATGTCCAGCACGTGCTTCTGGCACTTCTGAGAGGTGGTTCTGGCATGCCGGGCAGGTTATTCCGGAGTGTCCGGTAAGTGGTTCTGGTGTAGCCGGCAGTTCATTTTGGCGTGTCTGGCACATGGGTCCTGCGAGTCGAGCAGGTGGTTCCGGCGTGCTCGGCAGGTGGTCCAGGCATGTCCGGCAGGTGGTTCCAGTCTGTCCAGGACGTGGTTCCAGCGTGTCCGGCACGTGGTTCTCTTACGTCTGAGAGGTGGTTCCTGCATGCCTGGCAGGTTATTGCGGATTGTCTGCCAGGTGGTTCTCTCATAGCCAGCTGTTGATTTTGGCCTGTCAGGCAGGTGGTTCTGGTGAGTCCAGCAGGTGGCTCCGGCGTGCTGGGCAGGTGGTTCTGGCATGTCTGGCAGGTGGTTCCGGCGAGTTGAGCAGCTGGTTCCAGCCTGTCCGTCAGGTTAGGGTTAGGGATAGGGTTAGGGTTACGGTTAGGGTTAGGGTTTAGGGTTTGGGGTTAGGGGTTAGGGTTAGGGGTAGGGTTAGGGTTAGGGTTACGGTTGGGTTAGGGTTTAGGGTTAGGCTTAGGGTTAGGGGTTAGGGTTAGGGTTAGGGTTTGGGGATAGGGTTAGGGTTAGGGTTAGGGTTAGGGCCCGGCACGTGGTTCCGGCGAGGCGAGCAGGTGGCTCCGGCGCGCCGGGCAGGTGGTTCCGTCGAGGCGAGCAGGTGGCTCCGGCGCGCTCGGCAGGTGCTTCCGCTGGGCCCGGCAGGTAGTTCCGGCGAGGCGAGCAGGTGGCTCCGGCATGCTTGGCACGTGCTTCCGCTGGGCCCGCCAGGTGGTTCCGGCGAGGCCAGCAGGTGGCTCCGGCGCGCCGGGCAGGTGGTTCCGGCGAGGCGAGCAGGTGGCTCCGGCGCGCTCGGCAGGTGCTTCCGCTGCGCCCGGCATGTGGTTCCGGCGAGGCGAGCAGGTTGTTCCTGCGTGCTTAGCAGGTGGTTCAGTTGGGTCTGGCAGGTGGTTTCGGTCTGTTCGGGGTGTGGTTCCAGCATCTCAGGCACATGGTTCTGGCACGTCTGAGAGGTGGTTCCGGCTGGCCCAACAGGTGTTTCTGGAGTCTCCGCCAAGTGGTTCTGGCGTAGCTGGCAGGTGATGTTGGCGTGACTGGCAGGTGGTTCCAGCCAGCCCGGCAGGTGTTTCCGGAGTGTTCACCAACTGGCTGTGGCGTAGCCGGCAGGTGATTTTGGCGTGTCCGACAGGTGGTTCTGGCGAGTCGAGCAGGTGCTTCCGGCATGCTCGGCAGGTGCTTCCGGTGTCATTGGCATGTGGTTCTGGCGTGTCTGAGAGGTGGTTCCGGCATGCCTGACAGGTGATTCCGGAGTGTTCGCCAAGCGGTTCTGGCATAGGCGGCAGGTGATTTTGCCATGTCCAGAATGTGGTTCCAGCGAGTCGAACATGTGGTTCCGGCGTGTCCGGCAGGTGTTTCTGGTCTGTCCAGCAGGTGGTTCTGGGGTGTCCGGCATGAGGTTCTGGCACGTCTGAGAGGTGGTTACGGCCGGCCCGACGTGCGTTTCCGTAGTGTCTGCCACGTGGTTGAGGCACGTCTGAGAGGTGGTCCCAGCATGCCCGGCAGGTTTTCCCGGAGAGTCCTCCAAGTGGTTCTGGCGTAGCCCGCAGGTGATTTTGGTGTGTCCGGCAGGTTGTTCCGTTCTGTCCGATAGGTTGTTCCGGCATGTCCAGCACGTGCTTCTGGCACTTCTGAGAGGTGGTTCTGGCATGCCGGGCAGGTTATTCCGGAGTGTCCGGTAAGTGGTTCTGGTGTAGCCGGCAGTTCATTTTGGCGTGTCTGGCACATGGGTCCTGCGAGTCGAGCAGGTGGTTCCGGCGTGCTCGGCAGGTGGTCCAGGCATGTCCGGCAGGTGGTTCCAGTCTGTCCAGGACGTGGTTCCAGCGTGTCCGGCACGTGGTTCTCTTACGTCTGAGAGGTGGTTCCTGCATGCCTGGCAGGTTATTGCGGATTGTCTGCCAGGTGGTTCTCTCATAGCCAGCTGTTGATTTTGGCCTGTCAGGCAGGTGGTTCTGGTGAGTCCAGCAGGTGGCTCCGGCGTGCTCGGCAGGTGGTTCTGGCATGTCTGGCAGGTGGTTCCGGCGAGTTGAGCAGCTGGTTCCAGCCTGTCCGTCAGGTTAGGGTTAGGGATAGGGTTAGGGTTACGGTTAGGGTTAGGGTTTAGGGTTTGGGGTTAGGGGTTAGGGTTAGGGGTAGGGTTAGGGTTAGGGTTACGGTTGGGTTAGGGTTTAGGGTTAGGCTTAGGGTTAGGGGTTAGGGTTAGGGTTAGGGTTTGGGGATAGGGTTAGGGTTAGGGTTAGGGTTAGGGCCCGGCAGGTGGTTCCGGCGAGCCGAGGAGGTGGCTCTGGCGCGCCCGGCATGTGCTTCCGCTGGGCCCGGCAGGTGGTTCCGGCGAGGCGAGCAGGTGGCTCCGGCGCGCCCGGCAGGTGCTTCCGCTTGGCCCGGCAGGTGGTTCCGGCGAGGCGAGCAGGTGGCTCCGGCGTGCTTGGCACGTGCTTCCGCTGGGCCCGGCAGGTGGTTCCGGCGAGGCGAGCAGGTGGCTCCGGCGCGCTCGGCACGTGCTTCCGCTGCACCCGGCAGGTGGTTCCGGCGAGGCGAGCAGCTGGCTCCGGCACGCTCGGCAGGTGCTTCCGCTGCGCCCGGCAGCTGGTTCCGGCGAGGCGAGCAGGTTGTTCCTGCGTGCTCGGCAGGTGCTTCAGTTGCGTCTGGCAGGTGGTTTCGGTCTGTTCGGGGTGTGGTTCCAGCATCTCAGGCACATGGTTCTGGCACGTCTGAGAGATGGTTCCGGCTGGCCCAACAGGTGTTTCTGGAGTCTCCGCCAAGTGGTTCTGGCGTAGCTGGCAGGTGATGTTGGCGTGACTGGCAGGTGGTTCCAGCCAGCCCGGCAGGTGTTTCCGGAGTGTTCACCAACTGGCTGTGGCGTAGCCGGCAGGTGATTTTGGCGTGTCCGACAGGTGGTTCTGGCGAGTCGAGCAGGTGCTTCCGGCATGCTCGGCAGGTGCTTCCGGTGTCATTGGCATGCGGTTCTGGCAGGTCTGAGAGGTGGTTCCGGCATGCCTGACAGGTGATTCCGGAGTGTTCACCAAGCGGTTCTGGCATAGGCGGCAGGTGATTTTGCCATGTCCAGAATGTGGTTCCAGCGAGTCGAACATGTGGTTCCGGCGTGTCCGGCAGGTGTTTCCGGTCTGTCCAGCAGGTGGTTCTGGGGTGTCCGGCATGAGGTTCTGGCACGTCTGAGAGGTGGTTCCAGCCGGCCCGACATGCGTTTCCGGAGTGTCCGCCACGTGGTTCAGGCACGTCTGAGAGGTGGTTCCAGCATGCCCGGCAGGTTTTCCCGGAGAGTCCTCCAAGTGGTTCTGGCGTAGCCCGCAGGTGATTTTGGTGTGTCCGGCAGGTTGTTCCGTTCTGTCCGATAGGTTGTTCCGGCATGTCCAGCACGTGCTTCTGGCACTTCTGAGAGGTGGTTCTGGCATGCCGGGCAGGTTATTCCGGAGTGTCCGGTAAGTGGTTCTGGTGTAGCCGGCAGTTCATTTTGGCGTGTCTGTCACATGGGTCCTGCGAGTCGAGCAGGTGGTTCCGGCGTGCTCGGCAGGTGGTCCAGGCATGTCCGGCAGGTGGTTCCAGTCTGTCCAGGACGTGGTTCCAGCGTGTCCGGCACGTGGTTCTCTTACGTCTGAGAGGTGGTTCCTGCATGCCTGGCAGGTTATTGCGGATTGTCTGCCAGGTGGTTCTCTCATAGCCAGCTGTTGATTTTGGCCTGTCAGGCAGGTGGTTCTGGTGAGTCCAGCAGGTGGCTCCGGCGTGCTCGGCAGGTGGTTCTGGCATGTCTGGCAGGTGGTTCCGGCGAGTTGAGCAGCTTGTTCCAGCCTGTCCGTCAGGTTAGGGTTAGGGATAGGGTTAGGGTTACGGTTAGGGTTAGGGTTTAGGGTTTGGGGTTAGGGGTTAGGGTTAGGGGTAGGGTTAGGGTTAGGGTTACGGTTGGGTTAGGGTTTAGGGTTAGGCTTAGGGTTAGGGGTTAGGGTTAGGGTTAGGGTTTGGGGATAGGGTTAGGGTTAGGGTTACGGTTGGGGCCTGGCGCGTGGTTCCGGCGAGGCGAGCAGGTGGCTCCGGCGCGCTCGGCAGGTGCTTCCGCTGGGCCCGGCAGGTAGTTCCGGCGAGGCGAGCAGGTGGCTCCGGCGTGCTTGGCACGTGCTTCCGCTGGGCCCGGCAGGTGGTTCCGGCGAGGCCAGCAGGTGGCTCCGGCGCGCTCGGCAGGTGCTTCCGCTGCACCCGGCAGGTGGTTCCGGCGAGGCGCGCAGGTGGCTCCGGCGCGCTCGGCAGGTGCTTCCGCTGCGCCCGGCAGGTGGTTCCGGCGAGGCGAGCAGGTTGTTCCTGCGTGCTTGGCAGGTGGTTCAGTTGGGTCTGGCAGGTGGTTTCGGTCTGTTTGGGGTGTGGTTCCAGCATCTCAGGCACATGGTTCTGGCATGTCTGAGAGGTGGTTCCGGCTGGCCCAACAGGTGTTTCTGGAGTCTCCGCCAAGTGGTTCTGGCGTAGCTGGCAGGTGATGTTGGCGTGACTGGCAGGTGGTTCCAGCCAGCCCGGCAGGTGTTTCCGGAGTGTTCACCAACTGGCTGTGGCGTAGCCGGCAGGTGATTTTGGCGTGTCCGACAGGTGGTTCTGGCGAGTCGAGCAGGTGCTTCCGGCATGCTCGGCAGGTGCTTCCGGTGTCATTGGCATGCGGTTCTGCCATGTCTGAGAGGTGGTTCCGGCATGCCTGACAGGTGATTCCGGAGTGTTCGCCAAGCGGTTCTGGCATAGGCGGCAGGTGATTTTGCCATGTCCAGAATGTGGTTCCAGCGAGTCGAACATGTGGTTCCGGCGTGTCCGGCAGGTGTTTCCGGTCTGTCCAGCAGGTGGTTCTGGGGTGTCCGGCATGAGGTTCTGGCACGTCTGAGAGGTGGTTCCGGCCGGCCCGACGTGCGTTTCTGGAGTGTCCGCCACGTGGTTCAGGCACGTCTGAGAGGTGGTTCCAGCATGCCCGGCAGGTTTTCCCGGAGAGTCCTCCAAGTGGTTCTGGCGTAGCCCGCAGGTGATTTTGGTGTGTCCGGCAGGTTGTTCCGTTCTGTCCGATAGGTTGTTCCGGCATGTCCAGCACGTGCTTCTGGCACTTCTGAGAGGTGGTTCTGGCATGCCGGGCAGGTTATTCCGGAGTGTCCGGTAAGTGGTTCTGGTGTAGCCGGCAGTTCATTTTGGCGTGTCTGGCACATGGGTCCTGCGAGTCGAGCAGGTGGTTCCGGCGTGCTCGGCAGGTGGTCCAGGCATGTCCGGCAGGTGGTTCCAGTCTGTCCAGGACGTGGTTCCAGCGTGTCCGGCACGTGGTTCTCTTACGTCTGAGAGGTGGTTCCTGCATGCCTGGCAGGTTATTGCGGATTGTCTGCCAGGTGGTTCTCTCATAGCCAGCTGTTGATTTTGGCCTGTCAGGCAGGTGGTTCTGGTGAGTCCAGCAGGTGGCTCCGGCGTGCTCGGCAGGTGGTTCTGGCATGTCTGGCAGGTGGTTCCGGCGAGTTGAGCAGCTGGTTCCAGCCTGTCCGTCAGGTTAGCGTTAGGGATAGGGTTAGGGTTACGGTTAGGGTTAGGGTTTAGGGTTTGGGGTTAGGGGTTAGGGTTAGGGGTAGGGTTAGGGTTAGGGTTACGGTTGGGTTAGGGTTTAGGGTTAGGCTTAGGGTTAGGGGTTAGGGTTAGGGTTAGGGTTTGGGGATAGGGTTAGGGTTAGGGTTACGGTTGGGGCCTGGCGCGTGGTTCCGGCGAGGCGAGCAGGTGGCTCCGGCGCGCTCGGCAGGTGCTTCCGCTGGGCCCGGCAGGTAGTTCCGGCGAGGCGAGCAGGTGGCTCCGGCGTGCTTGGCACGTGCTTCCGCTGGGCCCGGCAGGTGGTTCCGGCGAGGCGAGCAGGTGGCTCCGGCGCGCTCGGCACGTGCTTCCGCTGCACCCGGCAGGTGGTTCCGGCGAGGCGAGCAGCTGGCTCCGGCACGCTCGGCAGGTGCTTCCGCTGCGCCCGGCAGGTGGTTCCGGCGAGGCGAGCAGGTTGTTCCTGCGTGCTCGGCAGGTGCTTCAGTTGCGTCTGGCAGGTGGTTTCGGTCTGTTCGGGGTGTGGTTCCAGCATCTCAGGCACATGGTTCTGGCACGTCTGAGAGATGGTTCCGGCTGGCCCAACAGGTGTTTCTGGAGTCTCCGCCAAGTGGTTCTGGCGTAGCTGGCAGGTGATGTTGGCGTGACTGGCAGGTGGTTCCAGCCAGCCCGGCAGGTGTTTCCGGAGTGTTCACCAACTGGCTGTGGCGTAGCCGGCAGGTGATTTTGGCGTGTCCGACAGGTGGTTCTGGCGAGTCGAGCAGGTGCTTCCGGCATGCTCGGCAGGTGCTTCCGGTGTCATTGGCATGTGGTTCTGGCAGGTCTGAGAGGTGGTTCCGGCATGCCTGACAGGTGATTCCGGAGTGTTCGCCAAGCGGTTCTGGCATAGGCGGCAGGTGATTTTGCCATGTCCAGAATGTGGTTCCAGCGAGTCGAACATGTGGTTCCGGCGTGTCCGGCAGGTGTTTCCGGTCTGTCCAGCAGGTGGTTCTGGGGTGTCCGGCATGAGGTTCTGGCACGTCTGAGAGGTGGTTCCGGCCGGCCCGACATGCGTTTCCGGAGTGTCCGCCACGTGGTTCAGGCACGTCTGAGAGGTGGTTCCAGCATGCCCGGCAGGTTTTCCCGGAGAGTCCTCCAAGTGGTTCTGGCGTAGCCCGCAGGTGATTTTGGTGTGTCCGGCAGGTTGTTCCGTTCTGTCCGATAGGTTGTTCCGGCATGTCCAGCACGTGCTTCTGGCACTTCTGAGAGGTGGTTCTGGCATGCTGGGCAGGTTATTCCGGAGTGTCCGGTAAGTGGTTCTGGTGTAGCCGGCAGTTCATTTTGGCGTGTCTGGCACATGGGTCCTGCGAGTCGAGCAGGTGGTTCCGGCGTGCTCGGCAGGTGGTCCAGGCATGTCCGGCAGGTGGTTCCAGTCTGTCCAGGACGTGGTTCCAGCGTGTCCGGCACGTGGTTCTCTTACGTCTGAGAGGTGGTTCCTGCATGCCTGGCAGGTTATTGCGGATTGTCTGCCAGGTGGTTCTCTCATAGCCAGCTGTTGATTTTGGCCTGTCAGGCAGGTGGTTCTGGTGAGTCCAGCAGGTGGCTCCGGCGTGCTGGGCAGGTGGTTCTGGCATGTCTGGCAGGTGGTTCCGGCGAGTTGAGCAGCTGGTTCCAGCCTGTCCGTCAGGTTAGGGTTAGGGATAGGGTTAGGGTTACGGTTAGGGTTAGGGTTTAGGGTTTGGGGTTAGGGGTTAGGGTTAGGGGTAGGGTTAGGGTTAGGGTTACGGTTGGGTTAGGGTTTAGGGTTAGGCTTAGGGTTAGGGGTTAGGGTTAGGGTTAGGGTTTGGGGATAGGGTTAGGGTTAGGGTTAGGGTTAGGGCCCGGCAGGTGGTTCCGGCGAGCCGAGCAGGTGGCTCCGGCGCGCCCGGCAGGTGCTTCCGCTGGGCCCGGCAGGTGGTTCCTTCGAGACGAGCAGGTGGCTCCGGCGCGCCCGGCAGGTGCTTCCGCATGGCCCGGCAGGTGGTTCCGGCGAGGCGAGCAGGTGGCTCCGGCGTGCTTGGCACGTGCTTCCGCTGCACCCGGCAGGTGGTTCCGGCGAGGCGAGCAGCTGGCTCCGGCACGCTCGGCAGGTGCTTCCGCTGCGCCCGGCAGGTGGTTCCGGCGAGGCGAGCAGGTTGTTCCTGCGTGCTCGGCAGGTGCTTCAGTTGCGTCTGGCAGGTGGTTTCGGTCTGTTCGGGGTGTGGTTCCAGCATCTCAGGCACATGGTTCTGGCACGTCTGAGAGATGGTTCCGGCTGGCCCAACAGGTGTTTCTGGAGTCTCCGCCAAGTGGTTCTGGCGTAGCTGGCAGGTGATGTTGGCGTGACTGGCAGGTGGTTCCAGCCAGCCCGGCAGGTGTTTCCGGAGTGTTCACCAACTGGCTGTGGCGTAGCCGGCAGGTGATTTTGGCGTGTCCGACAGGTGGTTCTGGCGAGTCGAGCAGGTGCTTCCGGCATGCTCGGCAGGTGCTTCCGGTGTCATTGGCATGTGGTTCTGGCAGGTCTGAGAGGTGGTTCCGGCATGCCTGACAGGTGATTCCGGAGTGTTCGCCAAGCGGTTCTGGCATAGGCGGCAGGTGATTTTGCCATGTCCAGAATGTGGTTCCAGCGAGTCGAACATGTGGTTCCGGCGTGTCCGGCAGGTGTTTCCGGTCTGTCCAGCAGGTGGTTCTGGGGTGTCCGGCATGAGGTTCTGGCACGTCTGAGAGGTGGTTCCGGCCAGCCCTACATGCGTTTCCGGAGTGTCCGCCACGTGGTTCAGGCACGTCTGAGAGGTGGTTCCAGCATGCCCGGCAGGTTTTCCCGGAGAGTCCTCCAAGTGGTTCTGGCGTAGCCCGCAGGTGATTTTGGTGTGTCCGGCAGGTTGTTCCGTTCTGTCCGATAGGTTGTTCCGGCATGTCCAGCACGTGCTTCTGGCACTTCTGAGAGGTGGTTCTGGCATGCCGGGCAGGTTATTCCGGAGTGTCCGGTAAGTGGTTCTGGTGTAGCCGGCAGTTCATTTTGGCGTGTCTGGCACATGGGTCCTGCGAGTCGAGCAGGTGGTTCCGGCGTGCTCGGCAGGTGGTCCAGGCATGTCCGGCAGGTGGTTCCAGTCTGTCCAGGACGTGGTTCCAGCGTGTCCGGCACGTGGTTCTCTTACGTCTGAGAGGTGGTTCCTGCATGCCTGGCAGGTTATTGCGGATTGTCTGCCAGGTGGTTCTCTCATAGCCAGCTGTTGATTTTGGCCTGTCAGGCAGGTGGTTCTGGTGAGTCCAGCAGGTGGCTCCGGCGTGCTCGGCAGGTGGTTCTGGCATGTCTGGCAGGTGGTTCCGGCGAGTTGAGCAGCTGGTTCCAGCCTGTCCGTCAGGTTAGGGTTAGGGATAGGGTTAGGGTTACGGTTAGGGTTAGGGTTTAGGGTTTGGGGTTAGGGGTTAGGGTTAGGGGTAGGGTTAGGGTTAGGGTTACGGTTGGGTTAGGGTTTAGGGTTAGGCTTAGGGTTAGGGGTTAGGGTTAGGGTTAGGGTTTGGGGATAGGGTTAGGGTTAGGGTTAGGGTTAGGGCCCGGCACGTGGTTCCGGCGAGGCGAGCAGGTGGCTCCTGCGTGCTTGGCACGTGCTTCCGCTGGGCCCGGCAGGTGGTTCCGGCGAGGCGAGCAGGTGGCTCCGGCGCGCTCGGCAGGTGCTTCCGCTGCACCCGGCAGGTGGTTCCGGCGAGGCGAGCAGGTGGCTCCAGCGCGCCCGGCAGGTGCTTCTGCTGGGCCTGGCAGGTGGTTCCGGCGAGGCGAGCAGGTGGCTCCGGCGCGCCGGGCAGGTGGTTCCGGCGAGTTGAGCAGCTGGTTCCAGCCTGTCCGTCAGGTTAGGGTTAGGGATAGGGGTTACGGTTAGGGTTAGGGTTTAGGGTTTGGGGTTAGGGGTTAGGGTTAGGGGTAGGGTTAGGGTTAGGGTTACGGTTGGGTTAGGGTTTAGGGTTAGGCTTAGGGTTAGGGGTTACGGTTACGGTTAGGGTTTGGGGATAGGGTTAGGGTTAGGGTTATGGCCCGGCACGTGGTTCCGGCGACGCGAGCAGGTGGCTCCGGCGCGCTCGGCAGGTGCTTCCGCTGGGCCCGGCAGGTGGTTCCGGCGAGGCGAGCAGGTTGTTCCTGCGTGCTCGGCAGGTGGTTCAGTTGGGTCTGGCAGGCGGTTTCGGTCTGTTCGGGGTGTGGTTCCAGCATCTCAGGCACATGGTTCTGGCACGTCTGAGAGGTGGTTCCGGCTGGCCCAACAGGTGTTTCTGGAGTCTCCGCCAAGTGGTTCTGGCGTAGCTGGCAGGTGATGTTGGCGTGACTGGCAGGTGGTTCCAGCCAGCCCGGCAGGTGTTTCCGGAGTGTTCACCAACTGGCTGTGGCGTAGCCGGCAGGTGATTTTGGCGTGTCCGACAGGTGGTTCTGGCGAGTCGAGCAGGTGCTTCCGGCATGCTCGGCAGGTGCTTCCGGTGTCATTGGCATGTGGTTCTGGCAGGTCTGAGAGGTGGTTCCGGCATGCCTGACAGGTGATTCCGGAGTGTTCGCCAAGCGGTTCTGGCATAGGCGGCAGGTGATTTTGCCATGTCCAGAATGTGGTTCCAGCGAGTCGAACATGTGGTTCCGGCGTGTCCGGCAGGTGTTTCCGGTCTGTCCAGCAGCTGGTTCTGGGGTGTCCATCATGAGGTTCTGGCACGTCTGAGAGGTGGTTCCGGCCGGCCCGACATGCGTTTCCGGAGTGTCCGCCACGTGGTTCAGGCGCGTCTGAGAGGTGGTTCCAGCATGCCCGGCAGGTTTTCCCGGAGAGTCCTCCAAGTGGTTCTGGCGTAGCCCGCAGGTGATTTTGGTGTGTCTGGCAGGTTGTTCCGTTCTGTCCGATAGGTTGTTCCGGCATGTCCAGCACGTGCTTCTGGCACTTCTGAGAGGTGGTTCTGGCATGCCGGGCAGGTTATTCCGGAGTGTCCGGTAAGTGGTTCTGGTGTAGCCGGCAGTTCATTTTGGCGTGTCTGGCACATGGGTCCTGCGAGTCGAGCAGGTGGTTCCGGCGTGCTCGGCAGGTGGTCCAGGCATGTCCGGCAGGTGGTTCCAGTCTGTCCAGGACGTGGTTCCAGCGTGTCCGGCACGTGGTTCTCTTACGTCTGAGAGGTGGTTCCTGCATGCCTGGCAGGTTATTGCGGATTGTCTGCCAGGTGGTTCTCTCATAGCCAGCTGTTGATTTTGGCCTGTCAGGCAGGTGGTTCTGGTGAGTCCAGCAGGTGGCTCCGGCGTGCTCGGCAGGTGGTTCTGGCATGTCTGGCAGGTGGTTCTGGCGAGTTGAGCAGCTGGTTCCAGCCTGTCCGTCAGGTTAGGGTTAGGGATAGGGTTAGGGTTACGGTTAGGGTTAGGGTTTAGGGTTTGGGGTTAGGGGTTAGGGTTAGGGGTAGGGTTAGGGTTAGGGTTACGGTTGGGTTAGGGTTTGGGTTAGGCTTAGGGTTAGGGGTTAGGGTTAGGGTTAGGGTTACGGTTGGGTTAGGGTTTAGGGTTAGGCTTAGGGTTAGGGGTTAGGGTTAGGGTTAGGGTTTGGGGATAGGGTTAGGGTTAGGGTTAGGGTTAGGGCCCGGCACGTGGTTCCGGCGAGGCGAGCAGGTGGCTCCGGCGCGCTCGGCAGGTGCTTCCGCTGGGCCCGGCAGGTGGTTCCGGCGAGGCGAGCAGGTGGCTCCTGCGTGCTTGGCACGTGCTTCCGCTGGGCCCGGCAGGTGGTTTCGGCGAGGCGAGCAGGTGGCTCCGGCGCGCCGGGCAGTTGTTTCTGGCGAGGCGAGCATGTGGCTCCGGCGCGCTCGGCAGGTGCTTCCGCTGCGCCCGGCAGGTGGTTCCGGTGAGGCGAGCAGGTTGTTCCTGCGTGCTCGGCAGGTGGTTCAGTTGGGTCTGGCAGGTGGTTTCGGTCTGTTCGGGGTGTGGTTCCAGCATCTCAGGCACATGGTTCTGGCACGTCTGAGAGGTGGTTCCGGCTGGCCCAGCAGGTGTTTCTGGAGTCTCCGCCAAGTGGTTCTGGCGTAGCTGGCAGGTGATGTTGGCGTGACTGGCAGGTGGTTCCAGCCAGCCCGGCAGGTGTTTCCGGAGTGTTCACCAACTGGCTGTGGCGTAGCCGGCAGGTGATTTTGGCGTGTCCGACAGGTGGTTCTGGAGAGTCGAGCAGGTGCTTCCGGCATGCTCGGCAGGTGCTTCCGGTGTCATTGGCATGCGGTTCTGGCATGTCTGAGAGGTGGTTCCGGCATGCCTGACAGGTGATTCCGGAGTGTTCGCCAAGCGGTTCTGGCACAGGCGGCAGGTGATTTTGCCATGTCCAGAATGTGGTTCCAGCGAGTTGAACATGTGGTTCCGGCGTGTCCGGCAGGTGTTTCCGGTCTGTCCGGCAGGTGGTTCTGGGGTGTCCGGCATGAGGTTCTGGCACGTCTGAGAGGTGGTTCTGGCCGGCCTGACATGCGTTTCCGGAGTGTCCGCCACGTGGTTCAGGCACGTCTGAGAGGTGGTTCCAGCATGCCCGGCAGGTTTTCCCGGAGAGTCCTCCAAGTGGTTCTGGCGTAGCCCGCAGGTGATTTTGGTGTGTCCGGCAGGTTGTTCCGTTCTGTCCGATAGGTTGTTCCGGCATGTCCAGCACGTGCTTCTGGCACTTCTGAGAGGTGGTTCTGGCATGCCGGGCAGGTTATTCCGGAGTGTCCGGTAAGTGGTTCTGGTGTAGCCGGCAGTTCATTTTGGCGTGTCTGAAACATGGGTCCTGCGAGTCGAGCAGGTGGTTCCGGCGTGCTCGGCAGGTGGTCCAGGCATGTCCGGCAGGTGGTTCCAGTCTGTCCAGGACGTGGTTCCAGCGTGTCCGGCACGTGGTTCTCTTACGTCTGAGAGGTGGTTCCTGCATGCCTGGCAGGTTATTGCGGATTGTCTGCCAGGTGGTTCTCTCATAGCCAGCTGTTGATTTTGGCCTGTCAGGCAGGTGGTTCTGGTGAGTCCAGCAGGTGGCTCCGGCGTGCTCGGCAGGTGGTTCTGGCATGTCTGGCAGGTGGTTCCGGCGAGTTGAGCAGCTGGTTCCAGCCTGTCCGTCAGGTTAGGATTAGGGATAGGGTTAGGGTTACGGTTAGGGTTAGGGTTTAGGGTTTGGGGTTAGGGGTTAGGGTTAGGGGTAGGGTTAGGGTTAGGGTTACGGTCGGGTTAGGGTTTAGGGTTAGGCTTAGGGTTAGGGGTTAGGGTTAGGGTTAGGGTTTGGGGATAGGGTAAGGTTTAGGGTTAGGGTTAGGGCCCGGCACGTGGTTCCGCCGAGGCGAGCAGGTGGCTCCGGTGCGCCCGGCAGGTGCTTCCGCTTGGCCCGGCAGGTGGTTCCGGCGAGGCGAGCAGGTGGCTCCGGCGTGCTTGGCACGTGCTTCCGCTGGGCCCGGCAGGTGGTTCCGGCGAGGCGAGCAGGTGGCTCCGGCGCGCTCGGCACGTGCTTCCGCTGCACCCGGCAGGTGGTTCCGGCGAGGCGAGCAGCTGGCTCCGGCACGCTCGGCAGGTGCTTCCGCTGCGCCCGGCAGCTGGTTCCGGCGAGGCGAGCAGGTTGTTCCTGCGTGCTCGGCAGGTGCTTCAGTTGCGTCTGGCAGGTGGTTTCGGTCTGTTCGGGGTGTGGTTCCAGCATCTCAGGCACATGGTTCTGGCACGTCTGAGAGATGGTTCCGGCTGGCCCAACAGGTGTTTCTGGAGTCTCCGCCAAGTGGTTCTGGCGTAGCTGGCAGGTGATGTTGGCGTGACTGGCAGGTGGTTCCAGCCAGCCCGGCAGGTGTTTCCGGAGTGTTCACCAACTGGCTGTGGCGTAGCCGGCAGGTGATTTTGGCGTGTCCGACAGGTGGTTCTGGCGAGTCGAGCAGGTGCTTCCGGCATGCTCGGCAGGTGCTTCCGGTGTCATTGGCATGTGGTTCTGGCAGGTCTGAGAGGTGGTTCCGGCATGCCTGACAGGTGATTCCGGAGTGTTCGCCAAGCGGTTCTGGCATAGGCGGCAGGTGATTTTGCCATGTCCAGAATGTGGTTCCAGCGAGTCGAACATGTGGTTCCGGCGTGTCCGGCAGGTGTTTCCGGTCTGTCCAGCAGCTGGTTCTGGGGTGTCCGGCATGAGGTTCTGGCACGTCTGAGAGGTGGTTCCGGCCGGCCCGACATGCGTTTCCGGAGTGTCCGCCACGTGGTTCAGGCACGTCTGAGAGGTGGTTCCAGCATGCCCGGCAGGTTTTCCCGGAGAGTCCTCCAAGTGGTTCTGGCGTAGCCCGCAGGTGATTTTGGTGTGTCCGGCAGGTTGTTCCGTTCTGTCCGATAGGTTGTTCCGGCATGTCCAGCACGTGCTTCTGGCACTTCTGAGAGGTGGTTCTGGCATGCCGGGCAGGTTATTCCGGAGTGTCCGGTAAGTGGTTCTGGTGTAGCCGGCAGTTCATTTTGGCGTGTCTGGCACATGGGTCCTGCGAGTCGAGCAGGTGGTTCCGGCGTGCTCGGCAGGTGGTCCAGGCATGTCAGGCAGGTGGTTCCAGTCTGTCCAGGACGTGGTTCCAGCGTGTCCGGCACGTGGTTCTCTTACGTCTGAGAGGTGGTTCCTGCATGCCTGGCAGGTTATTGCGGATTGTCTGCCAGGTGGTTCTCTCATAGCCAGCTGTTGATTTTGGCCTGTCAGGCAGGTGGTTCTGGTGAGTCCAGCAGGTGGCTCCGGCGTGCTCGGCAGGTGGTTCTGGCATGTCTGGCAGGTGGTTCCGGCGAGTTGAGCAGCTGGTTCCAGCCTGTCCGTCAGGTTAGGGTTAGGGATAGGGTTAGGGTTACGGTTAGGGTTAGGGTTTAGGGTTTGGGGTTAGGGGTTAGGGTTAGGGGTAGGGTTAGGGTTAGGGTTACGGTTGGGTTAGGGTTTAGGGTTAGGCTTAGGGTTAGGGGTTAGGGTTAGGGTTAGGGTTTGGGGATAGGGTTAGGGTTAGGGTTAGGGTTAGGGCCCAGCACGTGGTTCCGGCGAGGCGAGCAGGTGGCTCCTGCGTGCTTGGCACGTGCTTCCGCTGGGCCCGGCAGGTGGTTCCGGCGAGGCGAGCAGGTGGCTCCGGCGCGCTCGGCAGGTGCTTCCGCTGCACCCGGCAGGTGGTTCCGGCGAGGCGAGCAGGTGGCTCCGGCGCGCCCGGCAGGTGCTTCTGCTGGGCCTGGCAGGTGGTTCCGGCGAGGCGAGCAGGTGGCTCCGGCGCGCCGGGCAGGTGGTTCCGGCGAGTTGAGCAGCTGGTTCCAGCCTGTCCGTCAGGTTAGGGTTAGGTATAGGGGTTACGGTTAGGGTTAGGGTTTAGGGTTTGGGGTTAGGTGTTAGGGTTAGGGGTAGGGTTAGGGTTAGGGTTACGGTTGGGTTAGGGTTTAGGGTTATGCTTAGGGTTAGGGGTTACGCTTAGGGTTAGGGTTTGGGGATAGGGTTAGGGTTAGGGTTAGGGTTAGGGCCCGGCAGGTGGTTCCGGCGAGCCGAGCAGGTTGCTCCGGCGCGCCCGGCAGGGGCTTCCGCTGCGCCCGGCAGGTGGTTCCGGCGAGGCGAGCAGGTGGCTCCGGCGCGCTCGGCAGGTGGTTCAGTTGGGTCTGGCAGGTGGCTTCGGTCTGTTTGGGGTGTGGTTCCAGCATCTCAGGCACATGGTTCTGGCACGTCTGAGAGGTGGTTCCGGCTGGCCCAACAGGTGTTTCTGGAGTCTCCGCCAAGTGGTTCTGGCGTAGCTGGCAGGTGATGTTGGCGTGACTGGCAGGTGGTTCCAGCCAGCCCGGCAGGTGTTTCCGGAGTGTTCACCAACTGGCTGTGGCGTAGCCGGCAGGTGATTTTGTCGTGTCCGACAGGTGGTTCTGGCGAGTCGAGCAGGTGCTTCCGGCATGCTCGGCAGGTGCTTCCGGTGTCATTGGCATGTGGTTCTGGCAGGTCTGAGAGGTGGTTCCGGCATGCCTGACAGGTGATTCCGGAGTGTTCGCCAAGCGGTTCTGGCATAGGCGGCAGGTGATTTTGCCATGTCGAGAATGTGGTTCCAGCGAGTCGAACATGTGGTTCCGGCGTGTCCGGCAGGTGTTTCCGGTCTGTCCAGCAGCTGGTTCTGGGGTGTCCGTCATGAGGTTCTGGCACGTCTGAGAGGTGGTTCCGGCCGGCCCGACATGCGTTTCCAGAGTGTCCGCCACGTGGTTCAGGCGCGTCTGAGAGGTGGTTCCAGCATGCCCGGCAGGTTTTCCCGGAGAGTCCTCCAAGTGGTTCTGGCGTAGCCCGCAGGTGATTTTGGTGTGTCCGGCAGGTTGTTCCGTTCTGTCCGATAGGTTGTTCCGGCATGTCCAGCACGTGCTTCTGGCACTTCTGAGAGGTGGTTCTGGCATGCCGGGCAGGTTATTCCGGAGTGTCCGGTAAGTGGTTCTGGTGTAGCCGGCAGTTCATTTTGGCGTGTCTGGCACATGGGTCCTGAGAGTCGAGCAGGTGGTTCCGGCGTGCTCGGCAGGTGGTCCAGGCATGTCCGGCAGGTGGTTCCAGTCTGTCCAGTACGTGGTTCCAGCGTGTCCGGCACGTGGTTCTCTTACGTCTGAGAGGTGGTTCCTGCATGCCTGGCAGGTTATTGCGGATTGTCTGCCAGGTGGTTCTCTCATAGCCAGCTGTTGATTTTGGCCTGTCAGGCAGGTGGTTCTGGTGAGTCCAGCAGGTGGCTCCGGCGTGCTCGGCAGGTGGTTCTGGCATGTCTGGCAGGTGGTTCCGGCGAGTTGAGCAGCTGGTTCCAGCCTGTCCGTCAGGTTAGGGTTAGGGATAGGGTTAGGGTTACGGTTAGGGTTAGGGTTTAGGGTTTGGGGTTAGGGGTTAGGGTTAGGGGTAGGGTTAGGGTTAGGGTTACGGTTGGGTTAGGGTTTAGGGTTAGGCTTAGGGTTAGGGGTTAGGGTTAGGGTTAGGGTTTGGGGATAGGGTTAGGGTTAGGGTTAGGGTTAGGGCCCGGCACGTGGTTCCGGCGACGCGAGCAGGTGGCTCCGGCGCGCTCGGCAGGTGCTTCCGCTGCGCCCGGCAGGTGGTTCCAGCGAGGCGAGCAGGTTGTTCCTGCGTGCTAGGCAGGTGGTTCAGTTGGGTCTGGCAGGTGGTTTCGGTCTGTTCGGGGTGTGGTTCCAGCATCTCAGGCACATGGTTCTGGCACGTCTGAGAGGTGGTTCCGGCTGGCCCAACAGGTGTTTCTGGAGTCTCCGCCAAGTGGTTCTGGCGTAGCTGGCAGGTGATGTTGGCGTGACTGGCAGGTGGTTCCAGCCAGCCCGGCAGGTGTTTCCGGAGTGTTCACCAACTGGCTGTGGCGTAGCCGGCAGGTGATTTTGGCGTGTCCGACAGGTGGTTCTGGCGAGTCGAGCAGGTGCTTCCGGCATCCTCGGCAGGTTCTTCCGGTGTCATTGGCATGTGGTTCTGGCAGGTCTGAGAGGTGGTTCCGGCATGCCTGACAGGTGATTCCGGAGTGTTCGCCAAGCGGTTCTGGCATAGGCGGCAGGTGATTTTGCCATGTCCAGAATGTGGTTCCAGCGAGTCGAACATGTGGTTCCGGCGTGTCCGGCAGGTGTTTCCGGTCGGTCCAGCAGGTGGTTCTGGGGTGTCCGGCATGAGGTTCTGGCACGTCTGAGAGGTGGTTCCAGCCGGCCCGACATGCGTTTCCGGAGTGTCCGCCACGTGGTTCAGGCACGTCTGAGAGGTGGTTCCAGCATGCCCGGCAGGTTTTCCCGGAGAGTCCTCCAAGTGGTTCTGGCGTAGCCCGCAGGTGATTTTGGTGTGTCCGGCAGGTTGTTCCGTTCTGTCCGATAGGTTGTTCCGGCATGTCCAGCACGTGCTTCTGGCACTTCTGAGAGGTGGTTCTGGCATGCCGGGCAGGTTATTCCGGAGTGTCCGGTAAGTGGTTCTGGTGTAGCCGGCAGTTCATTTTGGCGTGTCTGGCACATGGGTCCTGCGAGTCGAGCAGGTGGTTCCGGCGTGCTCGGCAGGTGGTCCAGGCATGTCCGGCAGGTGGTTCCAGTCTGTCCAGGACGTGGTTCCAGCGTGTCCGGCACATGGTTCTCTTACGTCTGAGAGGTGGTTCCTGCATGCCTGGCAGGTTATTGCGGATTGTCTGCCAGGTGGTTCTCTCATAGCCAGCTGTTGATTTTGGCCTGTCAGGCAGGTGGTTCTGGTGAGTCCAGCAGGTGGCTCCGGCGTGCTCGGCAGGTGGTTCTGGCATGTCTGGCAGGTGGTTCCGGCGAGTTGAGCAGCTGGTTCCAGCCTGTCCGTCAGGTTAGGGTTAGGGATAGGGTTAGGGTTACGGTTAGGGTTATGGTTTAGGGTTTGGGGTTAGGGGTTAGGGTTAGGGGTAGGGTTAGGGTTAGGGTTACGGTTGGGTTAGGGTTTGGGTTAGGCTTAGGGTTAGGGGTTAGGGTTAGGGTTAGGGTTACGGTTGGGTTAGGGTTTAGGGTTATGCTTAGGGTTAGGGGTTAGGGTTAGGGTTAGGGTTTGGGGATAGGGTTAGGGTTAGGGTTAGGGTTAGGGCCCGGCACGTGGTTCCGGCGAGGCGAGCAGGTGGCTCCGGCGCGCCGGGCAGTTGTTTCCGGCGAGGCGAGCATGTGGCTCCGGCGCGCTCGGCAGGTGCTTCCGCTGCGCCCGGCAGGTGGTTCCGGTGAGGCGAGCAGGTTGTTCCTGCGTGCTCGGCAGGTGGTTCAGTTGGGTCTGGCAGGTGGTTTCGGTCTGTTCGGGGTGTGGTTCCAGCATCTCAGGCACATGGTTCTGGCACGTCTGAGAGGTGGTTCCGGCTGGCCCAGCAGGTGTTTCTGGAGTCTCCGCCAAGTGGTTCTGGCGTAGCTGGCAGGTGATGTTGGCGTGACTGGCAGGTGGTTCCAGCCAGCCCGGCAGGTGTTTCCGGAGTGTTCACCAACTGGCTGTGGCGTAGCCGGCAGGTGATTTTGGCGTGTCCGACAGGTGGTTCTGGAGAGTCGAGCAGGTGCTTCCGGCATGCTCGGCAGGTGCTTCCGGTGTCATTGACATGCGGTTCTGGCATGTCTGAGAGGTGGTTCCGGCATGCCTGACAGGTGATTCCGGAGTGTTCGCCAAGCGGTTCTGGCATAGGCGGCAGGTTATTTTGCCATGTCCAGAATGTGGTTCCAGCGAGTTGAACATGTGGTTCCGGCGTGTCCGGCAGGTGTTTCCGGTCTGTCCAGCAGCTGGTTCTGGGGTGTCCGGCATGAGGTTCTGGCACGTCTGAGAGGTGGTTCTGGCCGGCCCGACATGCGTTTCCGGAGTGTCCGCCACGTGGTTCAGGCACGTCTGAGAGGTGGTTCCAGCATGCCCGGCAGGTTTTCCCGGAGAGTCCTCCAAGTGGTTCTGGCGTAGCCCGCAGGTGATTTTGGTGTGTCTGGCAGGTTGTTCCGTTCTGTCCGATAGTTTGTTCCGGCATGTCCAGCACGTGCTTCTGGCACTTCTGAGAGGTGGTTCTGGCATGCCGGGCAGGTTATTCCGGAGTGTCCGGTAAGTGGTTCTGGTGTAGCCGGCAGTTCATTTTGGCGTGTCTGAAACATGGGTCCTGTGAGTCGAGCAGGTGGTTCCGGCGTGCTCGGCAGGTGGTCCAGGCATGTCCGGCAGGTGGTTCCAGTCTGTCCAGGACGTGGTTCCAGCGTGTCCGGCACGTGGTTCTCTTACGTCTGAGAGGTGGTTCCTGCATGCCTGGCAGGTTATTGCGGATTGTCTGCCAGGTGGTTCTCTCATAGCCAGCTGTTGATTTTGGCCTGTCAGGCAGGTGGTTCTGGTGAGTCCAGCAGGTGGCTCCGGCGTGCTCGGCAGGTGGTTCTGGCATGTCTGGCAGGTGGTTCCGGCGAGTTGAGCAGCTGGTTCCAGCCTGTCCGTCAGGTTAGGATTAGGGATAGGGTTAGGGTTACGGTTAGGGTTAGGGTTTAGGGTTTGGGGTTAGGGGTTAGGGTTAGGGGTAGGGTTAGGGTTAGGGTTACGGTTGGGTTAGGGTTTAGGGTTAGGCTTAGGGTTAGGGGTTAGGGTTAGGGTTAGGGTTTGGGGATAGGGTAAGGGTTAGGGTTAGGGTTAGGGCCCGGCACGTGGTTCCGCCGAGGCGAGCAGGTGAATCCGGCGCGCCCGGCAGGTGCTTCCGCTTGGCCCGGCAGGTGGTTCCGGGGAGGCGAGCAGGTGGCTCCGGCGTGCTTGGCACGTGCTTCCGCTGGGCCCGGCAGGTGGTTCCGGCGAGGCGAGCAGGTGGCTCCGGCGCTCTCGGCACGTGCTTCCGCTGCACCCGGCAGGTGGTTCCGGCGAGGCGAGCAGCTGGCTCCGGCACGCTCGGCAGGTGCTTCCGCTGCGCCCGGCAGGTGGTTCCGGCGAGGCGAGCAGGTTGTTCCTGCGTGCTCGGCAGGTGCTTCAGTTGCGTCTGGCAGGTGGTTTCGGTCTGTTCGGGGTGTGGTTCCAGCATCTCAGGCACATGGTTCTGGCACGTCTGAGAGATGGTTCCGGCTGGCCCAACAGGTGTTTCTGGAGTCTCCGCCAAGTGGTTCTGGCGTAGATGGCAGGTGATGTTGGCGTGACTGGCAGGTGGTTCCAGCCAGCCCGGCAGGTGTTTCCGGAGTGTTCACCAACTGGCTGTGGCGTAGCCGGCAGGTGATTTTGGCGTGTCCGACAGGTGGTTCTGGCGAGTCGAGCAGGTGCTTCCGGCATGCTCGGCAGGTGCTTCCGGTGTCATTGGCATGTGGTTCTGGCAGGTCTGAGAGGTGGTTCCGGCATGCCTGACAGGTGATTCCGGAGTGTTCGCCAAGCGGTTCTGGCATAGGCGGCAGGTGATTTTGCCATGTCCAGAATGTGGTTCCAGCGAGTCGAACATGTGGTTCCGGCGTGTCCGGCAGGTGTTTCCGGTCTGTCCAGCAGGTGGTTCTGGGGTGTCCGGCATGAGGTTCTGGCACGTCTGAGAGGTGGTTCCAGCATGCCCGGCAGGTTTTCCCGGAGAGTCCTCCAAGTGGTTCTGGCGTAGCCCGCAGGTGATTTTGGTGTGTCCGGCAGGTTGTTCCGTTCTGTCCGATAGGTTGTTCCGGCATGTCCAGCACGTGCTTCTGGCACTTCTGAGAGGTGGTTCTGGCATGCCGGGCAGGTTATTCCGGAGTGTCCGGTAAGTGGTTCTGGTGTAGCCGGCAGTTCATTTTGGCGTGTCTGGCACATGGGTCCTGCGAGTCGAGCAGGTGGTTCCGGCGTGCTCGGCAGGTGGTCCAGGCATGTCCGGCAGGTGGTTCCAGTCTGTCCAGGACGTGGTTCCAGCGTGTCCGGCACGTGGTTCTCTTACGTCTGAGAGGTGGTTCCTGCATGCCTGGCAGGTTATTGCGGATTGTCTGCCAGGTGGTTCTCTCATAGCCAGCTGTTGATTTTGGCCTGTCAGGCAGGTGGTTCTGGTGAGTCCAGCAGGTGGCTCCGGCGTGCTCGGCAGGTGGTTCTGGCATGTCTGGCAGGTGGTTCCGGCGAGTTGAGCAGCTGGTTCCAGCCTGTCCGTCAGGTTAGGGTTAGGGATAGGGTTAGGGTTACGGTTAGGGTTAGGGTTTAGGGTTTGGGGTTAGGGGTTAGGGTTAGGGGTAGGGTTAGGGTTAGGGTTACGGTTGGGTTAGGGTTTAGGGTTAGGCTTAGGGTTAGGGGTTAGGGTTAGGGTTAGGGTTTGGGGATAGGGTTAGGGTTAGGGTTAGGGTTAGGGCCCGGCACGTGGTTCCGGCGAGGCGAGCAGGTGGCTCCGGCGCGCTCGGCAGGTGCTTCCGCTGCACCCGGCAGGTGGTTCCGGCGAGGCGAGCAGGTGGCTCCGGCGCGCCCGGCAGGTGCTTCTGCTGGGCCTGGCAGGTGGTTCCGGCGAGGCGAGCAGGTGGCTCCGGCGCGCCGGGCAGGTGGTTCCGGCGAGTTGAGCAGCTGGTTCCAGCCTGTCCGTCAGGTTAGGGTTAGGTATAGGGGTTACGGTTAGGGTTAGGGTTTAGGGTTTGGGGTTAGGGTTTAGGGTTAGGGGTAGGGTTAGGGTTAGGGTTACGGTTGGGTTAGGGTTTAGGGTTAGGCTTAGGGTTAGGGGTTACGGTTAGGGTTAGGGTTTGGGGATAGGGTTAGGGTTAGGGTTAGGGTTAGGGCCCGGCAGGTGGTTCCGGCGAGCCGAGCAGGTGGCTCCGGCGCGCCCGGCAGGGGCTTCCGCTGCGCCCGGCAGGTGGTTCCGGCGAGGCGAGCAGGTGGCTCCGGCGCGCTCGGCAGGTGGTTCAGTTGGGTCTGGCAGGTTGCTTCGGTCTGTTTGGGGTGTGGTTCCAGCATCTCAGGCACATGGTTCTGGCACGTCTGAGAGGTGGTTCCGGCTGGCCCAACAGGTGTTTCTGGAGTCTCCGCCAAGTGGTTCTGGCGTAGCCCGCAGGTGATTTTGGTGTGTCCGGCAGGTTGTTCCGTTCTGTCCGATAGGTTGTTCCGGCATGTCCAGCACGTGCTTCTGGCACTTCTGAGAGGTGGTTCTGGCATGCCGGGCAGGTTATTCCGGAGTGTCCGGTAAGTGGTTCTGGTGTAGCCGGCAGTTCATTTTGGCGTGTCTGGCACATGGGTCCTGCGAGTCGAGCAGGTGGTTCCAGCGTGCTCGGCAGGTGGTCCAGGCATGTCCGGCAGGTGGTTCCAGTCTGTCCAGGACGTGGTTCCAGCGTGTCCGGCACGTGGTTCTCTTACGTCTGAGAGGTGGTTCCTGCATGCCTGGCAGGTTATTGCGGATTGTCTGCCAGGTGGTTCTCTCATAGCCAGCTGTTGATTTTGGCCTGTCAGGCAGGTGGTTCTGGTGAGTCCAGCAGGTGGCTCCGGCGTGCTCGGCAGGTGGTTCTGGCATGTCTGGCAGGTGGTTCCGGCGAGTTGAGCAGCTGGTTCCAGCCTGTCCGTCAGGTTAGGGTTAGGGATAGGGTTAGGGTTACGGTTAGGGTTAGGGTTTAGGGTTTGGGGTTAGGGGTTAGGGTTAGGGGTAGGGTTAGGGTTAGGGTTACGGTTGGGTTAGGGTTTAGGGTTAGGCTTAGGGTTAGGGGTTAGGGTTAGGGTTAGGGTTTGGGGATAGGGTTAGGGTTAGGGTTAGGGTTAGGGCCCGGCACGTGGTTCCGGCGAGGCGAGCAGGTGGCTCCTGCGTGCTTGGCACGTGCTTCCGCTGGGCCCGGCAGGTGGTTCCGGCGAGGCGAGCAGGTGGCTCCGGCGCGCTCGGCAGGTGCTTCCGCTGCACCCGGCAGGTGGTTCCGGCGAGGCGAGCAGGTGGCTCCGGCGCGCCCGGCAGGTGCTTCTGCTGGGCCTGACAGGTGGTTCCGGCGAGGCGAGCAGGTGGCTCCGGCGCGCCGGGCAGGTGGTTCCGGCGAGTTGAGCAGCTGGTTCCAGCCTGTCCGTCAGGTTAGGGTTAGGTATAGGGGTTACGGTTAGGGTTAGGGTTTAGGGTTTGGGGTTAGGGGTTAGGGTTAGGGGTAGGGTTAGGGTTAGGGTTACGGTTGGGTTAGGGTTTAGGGTTAGGCTTAGGGTTAGGGGTTACGGTTAGGGTTAGGGTTTGGGGATAGGGTTAGGGTTAGGGTTAGGGTTAGGGCCCGGCAGGTGGTTCCGGCGAGCCGAGCAGGTGGCTCCGGCGCGCCCGGCAGGGGCTTCCGCTGGGCCTGGCAGGTGGTTCCGGCGAGGCGAGCAGGTGACTCCGGCGCGCCGGGCAGTTCGTTCCGGCGAGGCGAGCTTGTGGCTCCGGCGCGCTCGGCAGGTGCTTCCGCTGCGCCCGGCAGGTGGTTCCGGCGAGGCGAGCAGGTTGTTCCTGCGTGCTCGGCAGGTGGTTCAGTTGGGTCTGGCAGGTGGTTTCGGTCTGTTCGGGGTGTGGTTCCAGCATCTCAGGCACATGGTTCTGGCACGTCTGAGAGGTGGTTCCGGCTGGCCCAGCAGGTGTTTCTGGAGTCTCCGCCAAGTGGTTCTGGCGTAGCTGGCAGGTGATGTTGGCGTGACTGGCAGGTGGTTCCAGCCAGCCCGGCAGGTGTTTCCGGAGTGTTCACCAACTGGCTGTGGCGTAGCCGGCAGGTGATTTTGGCGTGTCCGACAGGTGGTTCTGGCGAGTCGAGCAGGTGCTTCCGGCATGCTCGGCAGGTGCTTCCGGTGTCATTGGCATGTGGTTCTGGCAGGTCTGAGAGGTGGTTCCGGCATGCCTGACAGGTGATTCCGGAGTGTTCGCCAAGCGGTTCTGGCATAGGCGGCAGGTGATTTTGCCATGTCCAGAATGTGGTTCCAGCGAGTCGAACATGTGGTTCCGGCGTGTCCGGCAGGTGTTTCCGGTCTGTCCAGCAGGTGGTTCTGGGGTGTCCGGCATGAGGTTCTGGCACGTCTGAGAGGTGGTTCCGGCCGGCCCAACATGCGTTTCCGGAGTGTCCGCCACGTGGTTCAGGCGCGTCTGAGAGGTGGTTCCAGCATGCCCGGCAGGTTTTCCCGGAGAGTCCTCCAAGTGGTTCTGGCGTAGCGCGCAGGTGATTTTGGTGTGTCCGGCAGGTTGTTCCGTTCTGTCCGATAGGTTGTTCCGGCATGTCCAGCACGTGCTTCTGGCACTTCTGAGAGGTGGTTCTGGCATGCCGGGCAGGTTATTCCGGAGTGTCCGGTAAGTGGTTCTGGTGTAGCCGGCAGTTCATTTTGGCGTGTCTGGCACATGGGTCCTGCGAGTCGAGCAGGTGGTTCCGGCGTGCTCGGCAGGTGGTCCAGGCATGTCCGGCAGGTGGTTCCAGTCTGTCCAGGACGTGGTTCCAGCGTGTCCGGCACGTGGTTCTCTTACGTCTGAGAGGTGGTTCCTGCATGCCTGGCAGGTTATTGCGGATTGTCTGCCAGGTGGTTCTCTCATAGCCAGCTGTTGATTTTGGCCTGTCAGGCAGGTGGTTCTGGTGAGTCCAGCAGGTGGCTCCGGCGTGCTCGGCAGGTGGTTCTGGCATGTCTGGCAGGTGGTTCCGGCGAGTTGAGCAGCTTGTTCCAGCCTGTCCGTCAGGTTAGGGTTAGGGATAGGGTTAGGGTTAGGGTTAGGGTTAGGGTTTAGGGTTTGGGGTTAGGGGTTAGGGTTAGGGGTAGGGTTAGGGTTAGGGTTACGGTTGGGTTAGGGTTTAGGGTTAGGCTTAGGGTTAGGGGTTAGGGTTAGGGTTAGGGTTTGGGGATAGGGTTAGGGTTATGGTTAGGGTTAGGGCCCGGCGTGTGGTTCCGGGGAGGCGAGCAGGTGGCTCCGGCGTGCTCGGCAGGAGCTTCCGCTCGGCCCGGCAGGTGGTTCCAGCGAGGCGAGCAGGTGGCTCCGGCGTGCTTGGCACGTGCTTGCGCTGGGCCCGGCAGGTGGTTCCGGCGAGGCGAGCAGGTGGCTCCGGCGCGCTCGGCAGGTGCTTCCGCTGCACCCGGCAGGTGGTTCCGGCGAGTTGAGCAGCTGGTTCCAGCCTGTCCGTCAGGTTAGGGTTAGGGATAGGGTTAGGGTTACAGTTAGGGTTAGGGTTTAGGGTTTGGGGTTAGGGGTTAGGGTTAGGGGTAGGGTTAGGGTTAGGGTTACGGTTGGGTTAGGGTTTAGGGTTAGGCTTAGGGTTAGGGGTTAGGGTTAGGGTTAGGGTTTGGGGATAGGGTTAGTGTTAGGGTTAGGGTTAGGGCCCGGCACGTGGCTCCGGCGCGCTCGGCAGGTGCTTCCGCTGCGCCCGGCAGGTGGTTCCGGCGAGGCGAGCAGGTTGTTCCTGCGTGCTCGGCAGGTGGTTCAGTTGGGTCTAGCAGATGGTTTCGGTCTGTTCGGGGTGTGGTTCCAGCATCTCAGGCACATGGTTCTGGCACGTCTGAGAGGTGGTTCCGGCTGGCCCAACAGGTGTTTCTGGAGTCTCCGCCAAGTGCTTCTGGCGTAGCTGGCAGGTGGTTCCAGCCAGCCCGGCAGGTGTTTCCGGAGTGTTCACCAACTGGCTGTGGCGTAGCCGGCAGGTGATTTTGGCGTGTCTGACAGGTGGTTCTGGAGAGTCGAGCAGGTGCTTCCGGCATGCTCGGCAGGTGCTTCCGGTGTCATTGGCATGTGGTTCTGGCAGGTCTGAGAGGTGGTTCCGGCATGCCTGACAGGTGATTCCGGAGTGTTCGCCAAGCGGTTCTGGCATAGGCGGCAGGTGATTTTGCCATGTCCAGAATGTGGTTCCAGCGAGTCGAAAATGTGGTTCCGGCGTGTCCGGCAGGTGTTTCCGGTCTGTCCAGCAGCTGGTTCTGGGGTGTCCGGCATGAGGTTCTGGCACGTCTGAGAGGTGGTTCCGGCCGGCCCGACATGCGTTTCCGGAGTGTCCGCCACGTGGTTCAGGCGCGTCTGAGAGGTGGTTCCAGCATGCCCGGCAGGTTTTCCCGGAGAGTCCTCCAAGTGGTTCTGGCGTAGCCCGCAGGTGATTTTGGTGTGTCCGGCAGGTTGTTCCGTTCTGTCCGATAGGTTGTTCCGACATGTCCAGCACGTGCTTCTGGCACTTCTGAGAGGTGGTTCTGGCATGCCGGGCAGGTTATTCCGGAGTGTCCGGTAAGTGGTTCTGGTGTAGCCGGCAGTTCATTTTGGCGTGTCTGGCACATGGGTCCTGCGAGTCGAGCAGGTGGTTCCGGCGTGCTCGGCAGGTGGTCCAGGCATGTCCGGCAGGTGGTTCCAGTCTGTCCAGGACGTGGTTCCAGCGTGTCCGGCACGTGGTTCTCTTACGTCTGAGAGGTGGTTCCTGCATGCCTGGCAGGTTATTGCGGATTGTCTGCCAGGTGGTTCTCTCATAGCCAGCTGTTGATTTTGGCCTGTCAGGCAGGTGGTTCTGGTGAGTCCAGCAGGTGGCTCCGGCGTGCTCGGCAGGTGGTTCTGGCAGGTCTGGCAGGTGGTTCCGGCGAGTTGAGCAGCTGGTTCCAGCCTGTCCGTCAGGTTAGGGTTAGGGATAGGGTTAGGGTTACAGTTAGGGTTAGGGTTTAGGGTTTGGGGTTAGGGGTTAGGGTTAGGGGTAGGGTTAGGGTTAGGGTTACGGTTGGGTTAGGGTTTAGGGTTAGGCTTAGGGTTAGGGGTTAGGGTTAGGGTTAGGGTTTGGGGATAGGGTTAGGGTTAGGGTTAGGGTTAGGGCCCGGCACGTGGTTCCGGCGAGGCGAGCAGGTGGCTCCGGCGCGCTCGGCAGGTGCTTCCGCTGCGCCCGGCAGGTGGTTCCGGCGAGGCGAGCAGGTTGTTCCTGCGTGCTCGGCAGGTGGTTCAGTTGGGTCTAGCAGGTGGTTTCGGTCTGTTCGGGGTGTGGTTCCAGCATCTCAGGCACATGGTTCTGGCACGTCTGAGAGGTGGTTCCGGCTGGCCCAACAGGTGTTTCTGGAGTCTCCGCCAAGTGGTTCTGGCGTAGCTGGCAGGTGGTTCCAGCCAGCCCGGCAGGTGTTTCCGGAGTGTTCACCAACTGGCTGTGGCGTAGCCGGCAGGTGATTTTGGCGTGTCTGACAGGTGGTTCTGGCGAGTCGAGCAGGTGCTTCCGGCATGCTCGGCAGGTGCTTCCGGTGTCATTGGCATGTGGTTCTGGCAGGTCTGAGAGGTGGTTCCGGCATGCCTGACAGGTGATTCCGGAGTGTTCGCCAAGCGGTTCTGGCATAGGCGGCAGGTGATTTTGCCATGTCCAGAATGTGGTTCCAGCGAGTCGAAAATGTGGTTCCGGCGTGTCCGGCAGGTGTTTCCGGTCTGTCCAGCAGCTGGTTCTGGGGTGTCCGGCATGAGGTTCTGGCACGTCTGAGAGGTGGTTCCGGCCGGCCCGACATGCGTTTCCGGAGTGTCCGCCACGTGGTTCAGGCGCGTCTGAGAGGTGGTTCCAGCATGCCCGGCAGGTTTTCCGGAGAGTCCTCCAAGTGGTTCTGGCGTAGCCCGCAGGTGATTTTGGTGTGTCCGGCAGGTTGTTCCGTTCTGTCCGATAGGTTGTTCCGACATGTCCAGCACGTGCTTCTGGCACTTCTGAGAGGTGGTTCTGGCATGCCGGGCAGGTTATTCCGGAGTGTCCGGTAAGTGGTTCTGGTGTAGCCGGCAGTTCATTTTGGCGTGTCTGGCACATGGGTCCTGCGAGTCGAGCAGGTGGTTCCGGCGTGCTCGGCAGGTGGTCCAGGCATGTCCGGCAGGTGGTTCCAGTCTGTCCAGGACGTGGTTCCAGCGTGTCCGGCACGTGGTTCTCTTACGTCTGAGAGGTGGTTTCTGCATGCCTGGCAGGTTATTGCGGATTGTCTGCCAGGTGGTTCTCTCATAGCCAGCTGTTGATTTTGGCCTGTCAGGCAGGTGGTTCTGGTGCGTCCAGCAGGTGGCTCCGGCGTGCTCGGCAGGTGGTTCTGGCATGTCTGGCAGGTGGTTCCGGCGAGTTGAGCAGCTGGTTCCAGCCTGTCCGTCAGGTTAGGGTTAGGGATAGGGTTAGGGTTACAGTTAGGGTTAGGGTTTAGGGTTTGGGGTTAGGGGTTAGGGTTAGGGGTAGGGTTAGGGTTAGGGTTACGGTTGGGTTAGGGTTTAGGGTTAGGCTTAGGGTTAGGGGTTAGGGTTAGGGTTAGGGTTTGGGGATAGGGTTAGGGTTAGGGTTAGGGTTAGGGCCCGGCACGTGGTTTCGGCGAGGCGAGCAGGTGGCTCCGGCGCGCTCGGCAGGTGCTTCCGCTGCACCCGGCAGGTGGTTCCGGCGCGCTCGGCAGGTTGTTCCTGCGTGCTCGGCAGGTGGTTCAGTTGGGTCTAGCAGGTGGTTTCGGTCTGTTCGGGGTGTGGTTCCAGCATCTCAGGCACGTGGTTCTGGCACGTCTGAGAGGTGGTTCCGGCTGGCCCAACAGGTGTTTCTGGAGTCTCCGCCAAGTGGTTCTGGCGTAGCTGGCAGGTGGTTCCAGCCAGCCCGGCAGGTGTTTCCGGAGTGTTCACCAACTGGCTGTGGCGTAGCCGGCAGGTGATTTTGGCGTGTCCGACAGGTGGTTCTGGCGAGTCGAGCAGGTGCTTCCGGCATGCTCGGCAGGTGCTTCCGGTGTCATTGGCATGTGGTTCTGGCAGGTCTGAGAGGTGGTTCCGGCATGCCTGACAGGTGATTCCGGAGTGTTCGCCAAGCGGTTCTGGCATAGGCGGCAGGTGATTTTGCCATGTCCAGAATGTGGTTCCAGCGAGTCGAAAATGTGGTTCCGGCGTGTCCGGCAGGTGTTTCCGGTCTGTCCAGCAGCTGGTTCTGGGGTGTCCGGCATGAGGTTCTGGCACGTCTGAGAGGTGGTTCCGGCCGGCCCGACATGCGTTTCCGGAGTGTCCGCCACGTGGTTCAGGCGCGTCTGAGAGGTGGTTCCAGCATGCCCGGCAGGTTTTCCCGGAGAGTCCTCCAAGTGGTTCTGGCGTAGCCCGCAGGTGATTTTGGTGTGTCCGGCAGGTTGTTCCGTTCTGTCCGATAGGTTGTTCCGACATGTCCAGCACGTGCTTCTGGCACTTCTGAGAGGTGGTTCTGGCATGCCGGGCAGGTTATTCCGGAGTGTCCGGTAAGTGGTTCTGGTGTAGCCGGCAGTTCATTTTGGCGTGTCTGGCACATGGGTCCTGCGAGTCGAGCAGGTGGTTCCGGCGTGCTCGGCAGGTGGTCCAGGCATGTCCGGCAGGTGGTTCCAGTCTGTCCAGGACGTGGTTCCAGCGTGTCCGGCACGTGGTTCTCTTACGTCTGAGAGGTGGTTCCTGCATGCCTGGCAGGTTATTGCGGATTGTCTGCCAGGTGGTTCTCTCATAGCCAGCTGTTGATTTTGGCCTGTCAGGCAGGTGGTTCTGGTGAGTCCAGCAGGTGGCTCCGGCGTGCTCGGCAGGTGGTTCTGGCATGTCTGGCAGGTGGTTCCGGCGAGTTGAGCAGCTGGTTCCAGCCTGTCCGTCAGGTTAGGGTTAGGGATAGGGTTAGGGTTACAGTTAGGGTTAGGGTTTAGGGTTTGGGGTTAGGGGTTAGGGTTAGGGGTAGGGTTAGGGTTAGGGTTACGGTTGGGTTAGGGTTTAGGGTTAGGCTTAGGGTTAGGGGTTAGGGTTAGGGTTATGGTTTGGGGATAGGGTTAGGGTTAGGGTTAGGGCCCGGCACGTGGTTCCGGTGAGGCGAGCAGGTGGCTCCGGCGCGCTCGGCAGGTGCTTCCGCTGCGCCCGGCAGGTGGTTCCGGCGAGGCGAGCAGGTTGTTCCTGCGTGCTCGGCAGGTGGTTCAGTTGGGTCTAGCAGGTGGTTTCGGTCTGTTCGGGGTGTGGTTCCAGCATCTCAGGCACATGGTTCTGGCACGTCTGAGAGGTGGTTCCGGCTGGCCCAACAGGTGTTTCTGGAGTCTCCGCCAAGTGGTTCTGGCGTAGCTGGCAGGTGGTTCCAGCCAGCCCGGCAGGTGTTTCCGGAGTGTTCACCAACTGGCTGTGGCGTAGCCGGCAGGTGATTTTGGCGTGTCCGACAGGTGGTTCTGGCGAGTCGAGCAGGTGCTTCCGGCATGCTCGGCAGGTGCTTCCGGTGTCATTGGCATGTGGTTCTGGCAGGTCTGAGAGGTGGTTCCGGCATGCCTGACAGGTGATTCCGGAGTGTTTGCCAAGCGGTTCTGGCATAGGCGGCAGGTGATTTTGCCATGTCCAGAATGTGGTTCCAGCGAGTCGAAAATGTGGTTCCGGCGTGTCCGGCAGGTGTTTCCGGTCTGTCCAGCAGCTGGTTCTGGGGTGTCCGGCATGAGGTTCTGGCACGTCTGTGAGGTGGTTCCGGCCGGCCCGACATGCGTTTCCGGAGTGTCCGCCACGTGGTTCAGGCGCGTCTGAGAGGTGGTTCCAGCATGCCCGGCAGGTTTTCCCGGAGAGTCCTCCAAGTGGTTCTGGCGTAGCCCGCAGGTGATTTTGGTGTGTCCGGCAGGTTGTTCCGTTCTGTCCGATAGGTTGTTCCGACATGTCCAGCACGTGCTTCTCGCACTTCTGAGAGGTGGTTCTGGCATGCCGGGCAGGTTATTCCGGAGTGTCCGGTAAGTGGTTCTGGTGTAGCCGGCAGTTCATTTTGGCGTGTCTGGCACATGGGTCCTGCGAGTCGAGCAGGTGGTTCCGGCGTGCTCGGCAGGTGGTCCAGGCATGTCCGGCAGGTGGTTCCAGTCTGTCCAGGACGTGGTTCCAGCGTGTCCGGCACGTGGTTCTCTTACGTCTGAGAGGTGGTTCCTGCATGCCTGGCAGGTTATTGCGGATTGTCTGCCAGGTGGTTCTCTCATAGCCAGCTGTTGATTTTGGCCTGTCAGGCAGGTGGTTCTGGTGAGTCCAGCAGGTGGCTCCGGCGTGCTCGGCAGGTGGTTCTGGCATGTCTGGCAGGTGGTTCCGGCGAGTTGAGCAGCTGGTTCCAGCCTGTCCGTCAGGTTAGGGTTAGGGATAGGGTTAGGGTTACGGTTAGGGTTAGGGTTTAGGGTTTGGGGTTAGGGGTTAGGGTTAGGGGTAGGGGTTAGGGTTAGGGTTACGGTTGGGTTAGGGTTTAGGGTTAGGCTTAGGGTTAGGGGTTAGGGTTAGGGTTAGGGTTTGGGGATAGGGTTAGGGTTAGGGTTAGGGTTAGGGCCCGGCACGTGGTTCCGGCGAGGCGAGCAGGTGGCTCCGGCGCGCTCGGCAGGTGCTTCCGCTGCGCCCGGCAGGTGGTTCCGGCTGCGCTCGGCAGGTTGTTCCTGCGTGCTCGGCAGGTGGTTCAGTTGGGTCTAGCAGGTGGTTTCGGTCTGTTCGGGGTGTGGTTCCAGCATCTCAGGCACATGGTTCTGGCACGTCTGAGAGGTGGTTCCGGCTGGCCCAACAGGTGTTTCTGGAGTCTCCGACAAGTGGTTCTGGCGTAGCTGGCAGGTGGTTCCAGCCAGCCCGGCAGGTGTTTCCGGAGTGTTCACCAACTGGCTGTGGCGTAGCCGGCAGGTGATTTTGGCGTGTCCGACAGGTGGTTCTGGCGAGTCGAGCAGGTGCTTCCGGCATGCTCGGCAGGTGCTTCCGGTGTCATTGGCATGTGGTTCTGGCAGGTCTGAGAGGTGGTTCCGGCATGCCTGACAGGTGATTCCGGAGTGTTCGCCAAGCGGTTCTGGCATAGGCGGCAGGTGATTTTGCCATGTCCAGAATGTGGTTCCAGCGAGTCGAACATGTGGTTCCGGCGTGTCCGGCAGGTGTTTCCGGTCTGTCCAGCAGCTGGTTCTGGGGTGTCCGGCATGAGGTTCTGGCACGTCTGAGAGGTGGTTCCGGCCGGCCCGACATGCGTTTCCGGAGTGTCCGCCACGTGGTTCAGGCGCGTCTGAGAGGTGGTTCCAGCATGCCCGGCAGGTTTTCCCGGAGAGTCCTCCAAGTGGTTCTGGCGTAGCCCGCAGGTGATTTTGGTGTGTCCGGCAGGTTGTTCCGTTCTGTCCGATAGGTTGTTCCGACATGTCCAGCACGTGCTTCTCGCACTTCTGAGAGGTGGTTCTGGCATGCCGGGCAGGTTATTCCGGAGTGTCCGGTAAGTGGTTCTGGTGTAGCCGGCAGTTCATTTTGGCGTGTCTGGCACATGGGTCCTGCGAGTCGAGCAGGTGGTTCCGGCGTGCTCGGCAGGTGGTCCAGGCATGTCCGGCAGGTGGTTCCAGTCTGTCCAGGACGTGGTTCCAGCGTGTCCGGCACGTGGTTCTCTTACGTCTGAGAGGTGGTTCCTGCATGCCTGGCAGGTTATTGCGGATTGTCTGCCAGGTGGTTCTCTCATAGCCAGCTGTTGATTTTGGCCTGTCAGGCAGGTGGTTCTGGTGAGTCCAGCAGGTGGCTCCGGCGTGCTCGGCAGGTGGTTCTGGCATGTCTGGCAGGTGGTTCCGGCGAGTTGAGCAGCTGGTTCCAGCCTGTCCGTCAGGTTAGGGTTAGGGATAGGGTTAGGGTTACGGTTAGGGTTAGGGTTTAGGGTTTGGGGTTAGGGGTTAGGGTTAGGGGTAGGGTTAGGGTTAGGGTTACGGTTGGGTTAGGGTTTAGGGTTAGGCTTAGGGTTAGGGGTTAGGGTTAGGGTTAGGGTTTGGGGATAGGGTTAGGGTTAGGGTTAGGGTTAGGGCCCGGCACGTGGTTCCGGCGAGGCGAGCAGGTGGCTCCGGCGCGCTCGGCAGGTGCTTCCGCTGCGCCCGGCAGGTGGTTCCGGCGAGGCGAGCAGGTTGTTCCTGCGTGCTCGGCAGGTGCTTCAGTTGGGTGTGGCAGGTGGTTTCGGTCTGTTCGGGGTTGTGGTTCCAGCATCTCAGGCACATGGTTCAGGCACGTCTGAGAGGTGGTTCCGGCTGGCCCAACAGGTGTTTCTGGAGTCTCCGCCAAGTGGTTCTGGCGTAGCTGGCAGGTGATGTTGGCGTGACTGGCAGGTGGTTCCAGCCAGCCCGGCAGGTGTTTCCGGAGTGTTCACCAACTGGCTGTGGCGTAGCCGGCAGGTGATTTTGGCGTGTCCGACAGGTGGTTCTGGCGAGTCGAGCAGGTGCTTCCGGCATGCTCGGCAGGTGCTTCCGGTGTCATTGGCATGTGTTCTGGCAGGTCTGAGAGGTGGTTCCGGCATGCCTGACAGGTGATTCCGGAGTGTTCGCCAAGCGGTTCTGGCATAGGCGGCAGGTGATTTTGCCATGTCCAGAATGTGGTTCCAGCGAGTCGAAAATGTGGTTCCGGCGTGTCCGGCAGGTGTTTCCGGGTCTGTCCAGCAGCTGGTTCTGGGGTGTCCGGCATGAGGTTCTGGCACGTCTGAGAGGTGGTTCCGGCCGGCCCGACATGCGTTTCCGGAGTGTCCGCCACGTGGTTCAGGCGCGTCTGAGAGGTGGTTCCAGCATGCCCGGCAGGTTTTCCCGGAGAGTCCTCCAAGTGGTTCTGGCGTAGCCCGCAGGTGATTTTGGTGTGTCCGGCAGGTTGTTCCGTTCTGTCCGATAGGTTGTTCCGGCATGTCCAGCACGTGCTTCTGGCACTTCTGAGAGGTGGTTCTGGCATGCCGGGCAGGTTATTCCGGAGTGTCCGGTAAGTGGTTCTGGTGTAGCCGGCAGTTCATTTTGGCGTGTCTGGCACATGGGTCCTGCGAGTCGAGCAGGTGGTTCCGGCGTGCTCGGCAGGTGGTCCAGGCATGTCCGGCAGGTGGTTCCAGTCTGTCCAGGACGTGGTTCCAGCGTGTCCGGCACGTGGTTCTCTTACGTCTGAGAGGTGGTTCCTGCATGCCTGGCAGGTTATTGCGGATTGTCTGCCAGGTGGTTCTCTCATAGCCAGCTGTTGATTTTGGCCTGTCAGGCAGGTGGTTCTGGTGAGTCCAGCAGGTGGCTCCGGCGTGCTCGGCAGGTGGTTCTGGCATGTCTGGCAGGTGGTTCCGGCGAGTTGAGCAGCTTGTTCCAGCCTGTCCGTCAGGTTAGGGTTAGGGATAGGGTTAGGGTTAGGGTTAGGGTTAGGGTTTAGGGTTTGGGGTTAGGGGTTAGGGTTAGGGTAGGGTTAGGGTTAGGGTTACGGTTGGGTTAGGGTTTAGGGTTAGGCTTAGGGTTAGGGGTTAGGGTTAGGGTTAGGGTTTGGGGATAGGGTTAGGGTTATGGTTAGGGTTAGGGCCCGGCGTGTGGTTCCGGGGAGGCGAGCAGGTGGCTCCGGCTGTGCTCGGCAGGAGCTTCCGCTCGGCCCGGCAGGTGGTTCCAGCGAGGCGAGCAGGTGGCTCCGGCGTGCTTGGCACGTGCTTGCGCTGGGCCCGGCAGGTGGTTCCGGCGAGGCGAGCAGGTGGCTCCGGCGCGCTCGGCAGGTGCTTCCGCTGCACCCGGCAGGTGGTTCCGGCGAGTTGAGCAGCTGGTTCCAGCCTGTCCGTCAGGTTAGGGTTAGGGTTTGGGTTTGGGTTACTGTTTGGGTTAGGGTTTAGGGTTTGGGGTTAGGGGTTAGGGTTAGGGGTAGGGTTAGGGTTAGGGTTACGGTTGGGTTAGGGTTTAGGGTTAGGCTTAGGGTTTGGGGATAGGGTAAGGGTTAGGGTTAGGGTTAGGGTTAGGGTTAGGGTTAGGGTTAGGGCCCGGCACGTGGTTCCGGCGACGCGAGCAGGTGGCTCCGGCGCGCTCGGCAGGTGCTTCCGCTGCGCCCGGCAGGTGGTTCCCGCGAGGCGAGCAGGTTGTTCCTGCGTGCTCGGCAGGTGGTTCAGTTGGGTCTGGCAGGTGGTTTCGGTCTGTTTGGGGTGTGGTTCCAGCATCTCAGGCACATGGTTCTGGCACGTCTGAGAGGTGGTTCCGGCTGGCCCAACAGGTGTTTCTGGAGTCTCCGCCAAGTGGTTCTGGCGTAGCTGGCAGGTGGTTCCAGCCAGCCCGGCAGGTGTTTCCGGAGTGTTCACCAACTGGCTGTGGCGTAGCCGGCAGGTGATTTTGGCGTGTCTGACAGGTGGTTCTGGCGAGTCGAGCAGGTGCTTCCGGCATGCTCGGCAGGTGCTTCCGGTGTCATTGGCATGTGGTTCTGGCAGGTCTGAGAGGTGGTTCCGGCATGCCTGACAGGTGATTCCGGAGTGTTCGCCAAGCGGTTCTGGCATAGGCGGCAGGTGATTTTGCCATGTCCAGAATGTGGTTCCAGCGAGTCGAAAATGTGGTTCCGGCGTGTCCGGCAGGTGTTTCCGGTCTGTCCAGCAGCTGGTTCTGGGGTGTCCGGCATGAGGTTCTGGCACGTCTGAGAGGTGGTTCCGGCCGGCCCGACATGCGTTTCCGGAGTGTCCGCCACGTGGTTCAGGCGCGTCTGAGAGGTGGTTCCAGCATGCCCGGCAGGTTTTCCCGGAGAGTCCTCCAAGTGGTTCTGGCGTAGCCCGCAGGTGATTTTGGTGTGTCCGGCAGGTTGTTCCGTTCTGTCCGATAGGTTGTTCCGACATGTCCAGCACGTGCTTCTGGCACTTCTGAGAGGTGGTTCTGGCATGCCGGGCAGGTTATTCCGGAGTGTCCGGTAAGTGGTTCTGGTGTAGCCGGCAGTTCATTTTGGCGTGTCTGGCACATGGGTCCTGCGAGTCGAGCAGGTGGTTCCGGCGTGCTCGGCAGGTGGTCCAGGCATGTCCGGCAGGTGGTTCCAGTCTGTCCAGGACGTGGTTCCAGCGTGTCCGGCACGTGGTTCTCTTACGTCTGAGAGGTGGTTTCTGCATGCCTGGCAGGTTATT